>NC_134406.1:116346590-116554090 GCF_038048845.1 Mixophyes fleayi | reverse complement strand
TCGCTCACCAGCTACATTTAACTGGCTGAGAATTATAGAATATATTGTATAGGAGCCAAGGTTTTATACAGACTTTGACTTTACTTCTATGTATACTGGGTATAGTACTTACAGTGAATTTTTCCAGTCCTGTTGCTCCAGCATTTCCAACAAATATACCAGAGCTGGCTTCAAATGTCAATGCTTCTGTTGACCTTTGGAAGGGCACCCTATGGTATTCTTCACAATCCATATACAGAACTATTTCATATCCGACAATGGTCACTGTAAAACGATTCCACTTGTTAGTCATTATTGGCACTTTAAAGGATGCTGCTTCTTTGGAAATATGTGAACCTGGTTCTGTGTAGTATATAATTATTCTCTGTGTGCCATCTTCAACTGATGAAAGCCTGAGACCCAAATGGATGATCTTCTGAAAGGCATCAGTTATAGCAAATAAAACGCCTCCATGGTTTCTGTTAGGCTTCAAAGTAGCAATAACAGCAAAGTCTCGAAAGAATGGCTGTGGTATAAATGTTCGCGTGAGGCGGCCAATATTAGCATCTGGGCCAAAGCTGTAAGCTGGAAACCCTTCATATCCAGTAATAAAAGACACAGAAGGAGGAAGAGGTACTCCAATCAGTTCTAAGAGGTCAAGATGTCCTCTGCTACCACGTTCTACAAAATAAAAAAAATAAAAAATGTCAGAACAAATTGGAATACTGTGTCATTGTTACAAATAACTCATAAAAAGCAACAGTCTGAGAGGTCAAGTTAGCTAGCAGCGTATTTTGGAAGGTAAAAGCTTAATTTTCAAAACCAATATCAGTGGTGAAAATAAATGAATATTGGAAATGTAGTAGCTTGCATCCTAAAGTGAAACAACCTGCATCCTGTGAGTTTGAAACACAATCAGGTGAGTTTGAATACATAAACATGTGCACATACTATAATATCTGACACATTGTTTGGGCTAGTGCAGTGCAGTGGATGTAATGCTTTTGTTTTGTGCTAATCTATAAACAATTTTCTTTGTTGCAGGAGGAAACAGCCAAACTGAAGGATGAGGTATGTAGGATGTCTGTATCCTTGAGACCATCACTGTCTCAGAGTCCTCAGAAGACATTCTGCCTGGACTACTGTGAGCTCTGCAAAGAAGTAATATCCAGAGAGGCACAGAAACATTTCACAAACTATACCAATGCAAAACTCATTTGCTGCTCTTGCAGAGCTGGAATGTACAAATAATATAGGTAACACAGAACACGAGGATCAGCGGCGGGCTGGCCCGGGGGGCAGGGGGGCATCGGTCCCCCGGGCCGCTCATCTGTCCGCTGTTCGGGCCGGCCGCCCCCCCATGGATCTTTCTTTTTCTTTCTTATTACTTGCGGCCGCATCGCTTCCGCATCACAAAGCAAGCGATGTGGCCGCCTCAGCGCACAGACGGCCGCATCACATGACAGGCAATGCGGCTGCGTCATCAATGACGCCTGTGCGCTCCCCTGGCTGAACTGTGCCAGCCCGCGCCTGACGAGGATATGGGGACTTCTAACTATAGGAACAAGAAATTTAAATTTACAAAAAGAACTACACTTCTCTTGGGGCATTCATGAGGCATGCATCTGGGAAAGGCTACTGAAATACAGAAACAAGCAAGGTGCTTACCTGGAGCCACAGCTCCAAGGGATAAAGAGCGCATGCTAAGAATTGTGAAAGCAGCAAGAAAAGATGGGGAGGAGGATGTCATTGTCTACCTAGGGACAAACGACCTAGCTGATGCTGAATTGATGGCAGTAAAAGATGAATTTACACAGTTAGGGACTGCTCTAAAATAAGTGGCAACCACAGTAACCTTTTCAGCAGTTTTGCAAGTGTATAGAGGTAAAGAGAGAACTCACTCCATTCAGGGCCGGATTAAGGGAATGGAGGCCCCTGGGCTAAGGGGACCTCCATTTCCCTGTGAAACTTGTGATCCGAGCGCCCCTGTGAGCCGAGCCGCCCCCAGCCCCCAAGGCACTTACCTCCTTCTCCTGGCATTGCAGTCCTTTCCTGGCGCGCTGTACGCTCCTTACTGAGGAGATCTCGTGAGAGTGAGACTCACGAGATCTCCTCAGTAAGGAGACTACAGCGTCCCGGGGAAGGACCGCAGTGAAAGTGCTCAGCAGCATTGATCGGACTGGGGGCACCCTCGCCCCCGACCGATCAATAATGCTGCTGAGCACTTTCAAGGGCCCCCTGGATGCCCGAGGCCCCTGGGCTGTAGCCCAGTTAGACCTCGGGTTAATCCGGCCCTGGCTCCATTAGAAACTTTAATGTGTGGCTAAAAAAGTGGCGCTATGAGGAGAGATATGGATTAATAGACCACAGTAATGCCATTTGGCAAGATAGGGGCCCATAAAAAAGTGATGTCCTGCACCCATCTTCAAGGTGAACCAGAATAATAAGTGAGCCATTTGGAAGCCTCATCAGGAACTATTTAAACTAGCAGAGGGGGGCAGTAAACTAAACAGGAATAAAACAATCTGTTCCCCCAACCAAAAGGTATAGTTTCTGCAGGCTAATAGAACAGGAAACATATCCACAGCAACAGAAGACAATGCAGATCAAAATAAAATAAACATAGATAAACATAGAAGATAGGAATAGAAGATGCACAAACAAAACTCTTAGAGCTATGTGTGCAAATGCTGGGAGCTTAGGAAATAAAATCTCAGAACCAATTTCTTTAACGACAAGGGATGATCTGAATATTGTGACTATTGCGGAGTCTTCGTGCAATGAAAATCATGACTGGGAAGTAACTATACCGGGATATACTTTATTTAGGAAGGACAGAGTGGGAAGAATTGGAGAAGGGGTAGCAATGTATATAAAAAAAATCATAAATACTACTGTAATAAAAAGTATTGAAGAAAAAACTGAGTCCCTTTGGATAATGATAGAAATGTGGGACAATGCTAATCTTCATACTGGGGTGATCTATTGACCACCAGGTCAGGAAGAGGAACTGGACAGCAACTTATTGCAGGATATCAATAAAATGGCATTTAAAGGCAATAATCTACCTTATGTGAACTGGGAGGGGTATTTTGCAAATTCCACTAGAAGTAGGGACAATTTGAATTCCTTGCAAGAAGCATCCCTCAAGCAAATGGTGAGGGAGCCCACTCGCAAAGACGCAATAATTCTTAGAAATGGTGACAGAATATTTTTTGTAAATGTTAGTGAGAACCTAGGATAAGTTATCATCAAGCAGTATGGTTTAGAATAAAGACAGAGACCGACTCTTAACGCACAAAAGCAAAGGAGATAGATTTTAGGAAGGCTGACTTTGTGTAAGTGTCTCTTTGGCAGAGTCGAAGAACTTTAAAGGAGTGCAGGAAAGGTGGAAAAAATAAAAAAGCAACAGACCTTTGTATCAAAAGGGTTAAGAAAAGCACAAGGAAAAGGAAGCCAGTGTGGTTTGCAAAAGAAGTAGCAAGTATAGTGAAAGCAAAAAAAAATTGCCTTTAGGAAATATAAGCAGACTCAAAATAATGAAGACAAAGAGGTGTATCTTGCTAGACAGAAGGAGGCTAAGAAGGTAATCAGATGTGCAAAGGCACAAGCTGAAGAGAAAATGGTCCAGTCAGTAGTTGAACAGGGTAAACTTTTTTTTATGTATATAAGTGAAAGGAGAATAACAAAAGGAGGAATAATAAGACTAAAGACAGAGAGTGAGAGTCTTGTTGAAGGAGATAAGGAAATAGCAGATCATCTCAGTAATTATTTTTGTTCAGTGTTCACTAAAGAGCGGGGAAGAGGCCACAGTTAAATTGCAAGTATACAAATAAAAATGAGGTAGATACAAGTACATTTACATAGGAGAAGGTCCTAAATGAGCTCTCAAAACTGAAAGTGGATAAATCAATGGGGTCAGATGGGATACATCCAAGGATACTAAAAGAGTTTAAAGGGATACTGGTAACGCCATTATCAGAATTATTCAACCGGTCACTAGCTACAGGAGTAATTCCAGAAGACTAGAAAAGAGCGAATGCAGTCCCACTGCATTAAAGTGAAAGCAAGATAGAGGCGAGCAACTACAGACCAGTGAGCCTTATATCAGTAGTAGGGAAATTGATGGAAACACTCTTAAAAGAAAAGAGTTGTAGAATATCTCAAATCCAGTAACTTAACGGATCCCAAACAGCATGCATATACTGGGGGGGAGATCATGTCAAACAAATCTTATTGACTTTTTTGACTGGGTGACTAAAGTAATAGATCAAGGACGTAGATGTAGCTTATCTGGATTTCAGTAAGGTTTTTGACACTGTCCCACATCGCAGACTGTTAAATAAACCTGAAAGCTTGGGATTGGATTCTAAGATGGTTGAATGGATAAGATCTTGGCTGCAGGATAGAAAACAGAGTTATATTAAATGGAGTACATTCACTGGAGGTAAAGGTTACCAGTGGAGTACCTCAAGGATCTGTTCTTGGACCAGTGCTTTTTAATGAAAAACAGTGTATAGAGAGATCAGCACAGCTCTTTAAATGGTGTATGTATAAATGCTGCCAAGAGGGAAAAAAGGGGGGGGGAGTGAATTCCAGAAAAGCATCCTAAAGACATAGAGATATAAATACTATTTCCAACACGCAAAAATAGAAGATTTAAGGTGCAAAATGTAACTTTATATGAAAATATTAAAAACAAACTTATAACATACAAGTATGGATAGGATCTGGCCAGAGCCAAAGTTATATAATGCGTCTAGCAAATATATAATATAATAATATAATAGGTATCTCTATATACCTTACTCACAAGCCCTTTTTCTAACTCAAGCCAAACGTGGTCTTTCAATAAACAAATAACAAACTCGTAGATTATCTCACAATCTCTCGATGTTTGCTCTTGCAAATCCACTTGATCTGTACAACTGTGATGATAAAGTGAACACAAAAAAACGGAAATAGGGGCAAAAAAGATCTATGCAAAAATAATGCAGTTAACACCTCAAGAGGGTCAGGACCTATTCCACATATAAACTGGCAAAAATCTCAAAGCCTGATATCAGGTCTTACATATATGTTGTAAGCAGGATCTTTAAACCTCCAAACGAGTAATCACTTAGATATAGTTCAGTTCACGTCAGATAAAGAAGTAAATATATGCAAGTGTCAGTATTTAATGTCTGCAATCATGAACAAATATACAGATATTGATGTCACAAAATGGATTTTAAGAAAAATGTCCATATAAACAATATGTGTTTATCGGTAAAGGAAACTTATATGAAAATCCAGGTATTCCAGGAAACTCTGGGCACATAAGAAATAAGTTCCAGGGGCCATTGTGGGTACGGTTTACAGTGTGGAAAATTCTGACACGGAGGAGTCCTACAGTTAAACTCTGAAACTGTGATAAAACGATTGAAATATAAGCAGACTTACCCCCATACCGACGCTGTACATCTTCGATCGCAGCAGGATACTGACCACAAGTGATTCCGACTACTCAGGTGACCGTCACTAGACTTTAACGTCATTGCGACATCTATCACGTTTAATTTAAAGCGGCAATGTTGGCTTAAGTGTTTTAACACTTAACCTGTGGGGTTCTCACATTGCCACTTTAAATTAAAAGTGATAGAGGTCGCAATGACGTTAAAGTCTAGTGACGGTCACCTGAGTAGTCGGAATCACTTGCGGTCAGTATCCTGCTAGGTCCTGACACCTATTGAGGTGTTAAGTGCATTATTTTTGCATAGATCTTTTTTGACCCTATTTCCATTTTTTTGTGTTCACTTTACCATCACAGTTGTACAGATCAAGTGGATTTGCAAGAACAAACATCGAGAGATTATGATACCATCTACGATTTTGTTATTTGTTTATTGAAAGACCATGTTTGGCTTGAGTTAGAAAATGGGCAGTTACAAAAGTTACAAAAAAAATACAAGACAAAAATGCAGGAGCAACTTTAAACACAAAATATATACTAATAACAATAGAAAACATTTGTGTAGTATACCATGTAATACTCCCATTTAATATCTCAAATGAACAATGCATTTTTCGATCAAAGAGTAAATCTCCATCAACAGCGACAAGGTGATCTCATTCTGATGGGTACCTAATAATTATTTCCTATAACAGGATACATACCTTTCTCTGTGGCATCTGCATATACAATCATGACAAAAAGTTTTGAGAATTATTGGTTTTCACAAAGTTTGCTGCTTCATTGTTTTTAGACCTTTTTGTCAAATGTTGCTATGGTATACTGAAGTAAAATTACAAGCATTTCATAAGTGTCAAAGTCTTTTATTGACAATTACATTAAGTTTATGCAAAGAGTCAATATTTGCAGTGTTGACCCTTCTTTTTGAAGACCTCTGCAATTCATCTTGGCATGCTGTCAATCAACTTCTGGGCCACATACTGACTGATGGCTGCCCATTCTTGCTCAATCAATGCTTGGAGTTTGTCAGAATTTGTGGGTTTTTGTTTGTCCACCTGCCTCTTGAGGATTGATCACAAGTTCTCAATGGGATTAAGGTCTGGGGAGTTTCCTGGCCATGGTCCCAAAATTTTGATGTTTTGATTCCCGAGCCACTTAGTTATCACTTTTGCTCACCTTTCCTTTTCCGGACAAGCGTTTTTCCAGATGCCCAAAACAATCTGAAAGGGAATTCATCAGAGAGAATTACTTTACCCGAGTCCTCAGCAGTCCAATCCCTGTACCTTTTGCAGAATATCAGTCTGTCCCTGATGTTTTTCCTGAGGTTGACACCAGACTATCCTCCAAAAGTCTTCACCTCACTGTGCATGCAGATGCACTCACACCTGCCTGAATCAACTTTAGAAGTCGGTCCAGGCGCTTGCTGGACGTTCTTGGGCGCCCTGAAGCCTTCTTCACAACTATTGAACTGCTCCGCTAAAGTTCTTGATGATCCAATAAATGGTTGATTTAGGTGCAATCATACTAGCAGCAATATCCTTGTGCCCTTTTTGTGCAAAGCAATGATGACTGCACGGGTTTCCTTGCAGTTAACCATGGTTAACAGAGGAAGAACAATGATTTCAAGCACCATCCTCCTTTTAAAGCTTCCAGTTTGTTGTTCTAACTCAATCAGCATGACAGAGTCATCTCCAACCTTGTCCTCGTCAACACTCTCACCTGTGTTAACGAGAGAATCACTGACCTGTTGTCAGCTGGTTCTTTTGTGGCAGGGCTGAAATGCAGTGGAAATGTTGTTTTTGGGATAAAGTTCATTGTCATGGCAAAGAGGAACTTTGAAATTAATTGCAATTTATCTGATCACTCTTCATGACATTCTGGAGTATTTGCAAATTGCCATCATAAAAACTGAGGCAGCAGACTTTGTGAAAAATATTTGTGTCATTCTCAAAACGTTTGGCCATGACTGTAGGTTTTAAATAATGATTTTACAACCTAGCTGAAATATGTTCTAATTAAAAACACCTATAGATAGATGGGTGGGATGGTGGGCAAAAATTAAAAGAAACCAAAACCTTCAAAGTGGTTGACAGAAAAAAACGGTAGGGGGAGATTTGGTTTATACGCTCAAATGTGTCAACTGTGTGGAAAGATGCATCACCTCTGTGATTAATCTTACAGGAATCAGGACATAAATGCAGAAGCATGCTTTAAAGTACTTACGACATACTTAGTGCACATCAATTATATATTCATATATTAAAAACATAGAAACAGGCTTTAAACAAAATGGTTAGCATAACCTAGCCAGTAGCAAATAACAATAAGATTTTTTATTTTCACAGTTTGTAGTCTGGAAGTGGTACAACTATGGAGCCCAACAAAGTATATTCATTATAACCTTTTGTTAATAAGTTACTGTAGTGCTGAATTTAAACTATATCAGTAAATGTAACCTATGGTACTGTGGAATTGGTAGAGTACAGATAAGCAGTATATGCAAGATACACATTGTTACCAGTGAAGAGGTCAGACCATCTACTAATGCGCAATGCACAACATTAAAAAGTACATTCATTCTTTTTATGCTTAATTTGTCTGTCACTAAAGGCAGTGTTTATAGGAAGCCTACAAAGCACAGAGTGAATTATGTTGGCAACAGTGAGACATAACAAATAACAGATAGTTCGCATTGAAAGCAATAGAAAGGCCTAGTAGCTCTTCACAAATGTCAAGGCTAACTCTTTTGTGTTTTCCATGCTCTTAACGGCTTATATAAAAATCATTTTTTCTCATAAATTTGTGGGCACTCAGTTCATTGAGGACAATTGTTTTTTCAGTTTTAAAGAAAGCTATCTCTTTTAGACTGTACTTCATGGGTTCAATGAAAATTATGTTTTATGATAGTCATGTATCAAAATAGAAACATAGGAAGCCTACAAAATACAGAGTGATTCATGTTGACAACATTGAGACATACTAAATAACAGATAGTTTGAATTGCAAGCAATAGAAAGACCTAATAGTTCATTACTAATGTCAAGGCTAACTCTTTTGTGTTTTTCATGCTCTTAACAGCTTATATATAAGTAACTTTCCACATAAATTTGTGGGCACAAAGTTTTTTGAAGGCCATTGTTTTTCAGTTTTAAAGAAAGCAATATCTCTGATTCTGTTCTTTATGGGTTCAATGACAATTATGTTTTATGATAGTCATCTAGAATTAGAATTCAAACTGCCTAGAAACAATATAATACCATTTCAGTGTCACTATTTAATTAACAGTTCTTTAATTAATCTATTATAAAGAAAAGAGCACACTACTACTTTGAGAGAAGGTAATTTGCAATGCTCAAATCATTGCAAAACCAGGTTTGCATCCTATTAAAAGTGAATGTGGAAGTTTCATTTAAACTGAGGTTCATGAAATATTGACATGGAGAAGGGATGTTGGGAAACAAAGGGGTATAATGATTAAAAACGTAGGGGTATATTTACTAAAATGCGGGTTTGAAAAAGTGGAGATGTTGCCTATAGCAACCAATCAGGAGGAAGGAGCGATCACTCCTGAACGCGTCACCAGCAATTATGTCAATGCAGTATGGTGTGAATTGGTGTACAGGCGGAAATAGCGCACAACAGTGTACAATATATCTCAGACATATAATAGTGGGCAGCAAAGCTGCACATACCCCTCTTCAGTAAACTTGATTTCTGGTGCAGAAATTGGAGCAGTTTAGATCAAGTTAATAAACACATCTTTAGGAAACCAAGGCAACCTACTCTGGGACAGACCACCTTTGGGGGTTAATAGGGAGAATCACATGTTCATTCACTCACTTGCTAACAGGAGTTTGAAGAAGAAACATCTTTACCATTTATTGGGAGACCTTGCGTGGATTTCACATGGGCCCAAACGGGCAGTGGTAAATTGTTTGGACATGAGGAAATGAGGACTTAAATATGAGTAATATTATACAATGTTAATTGCTAGTGTTTTGATGGTAAAATTATAAATGATAGGAGTTACATTGGGACAGCATGGAGGGCTAATATATATATGGAGAGGTCACATTTGGTTCCCATCCTAAATGTGTGGGAAATTCTCTGATTACACTATTTGTGAGAGCACAGTTTACCAAACCAATATGATGATGTGTTTAATGGAAAAGGCTTGGGAAAGTTAGATTGAGTAAAACGTGTTTCATAGGTAATTGTATGGTGTTAGTTAAATATGTTTAAATGTAACATGCTAGAACCAGTGTTTCTAGGAAAAGGTTGTTTGTTATGCTAGAAGTTTCTATAGGTAAATAATGTCTTTGCTGTGATGCTATAAGTTTGTATGTGGATTTTAAATGGTACATTTGTGTAGTGTATTTGGGAAAGTGCATAGAAAAACGTTGTGAATATGTGATGTTTGTTACATAGTTATTTGTATGAGATATTGTTAGAAAGTGAAATGTAATCATAGATCATTTGGGAAAGTTTTGCATATACTGTTTGATACATGCAGTCTAGTGCTGGTTAGATTTAGTGGAAAGAAAATAGATCTTATTTGTATTAAGTGCTGTAGACAATGACTCCTGTGTATCATACATGCAAGTTAGGCTTTAATATAGGGCCAGAGAAACATGTCCTGGACTCCTTTTTGAAAGGCCTTCTTTGTCTATTTACCATGTGGACTGATCAATCATCAATCCCTCTCCCACACTTGCAATTAACACATGCACACACAATGTCTAACAATTATAAGCACACACACTGTACAATCTGATTGCACACACACACACACACACACACTGTCTTACAATCTGACACATATCCATATAGTACTACTATGTTTGCTTAGCAACATAGATAAATTGCACATCTACACATATATAAAATAGCTGAAGCAGGCAATGCATTGTATTTCATGTAAAATGTATTATGCGTTTTAGACTTTTATGATATGTGTAAGTACAGTTACTGAAAATATCTATTGTTAATAAGAATACATATTACCTTTAATGAGACTTTGTGCATATCCTTTCTTGAATATGATATGCAATCTTTTCAAGTAAGTAGAATAGACATTGAAATAGAATTATCTTTCTAAGGACTGGTTTTAAATTTGAATAAACCCTGTGTGATAATGCTTATTTAAGGGTTATTACGATATTAGCATTAATATTATATTTGCCTCATCATAAGACCCTCATGATAACAGAGAGCAATAGCATACTCTTATGGGAAATATCTCCCTCTGTAGGAGCAGAAATATCTACCATTTAACAGTTATCAAACAGGTACAAGAAGTAGTGCAGGAAATCCCAGGAAAACAATCCAAGACCAGGGCACTTGTATTTGGTACAATAGTTTGACAGTGAGACACATCAGGTTACAGAGCAAGAGCGGAATTTACGAAGTAGCAGAAGTATTTACAGGCAGAGGGAAGGAGTTACATAGTGAGGGTGTTACTGTGTAGATTTCAGAAATGAGATTTCATTTTATAGAGTGAGACTAGTAGGAAAGGTAGGAGTATTCCTTGCTGTATAGATGAACGCACTGCCATTTCCACACTATAATGTGCAAATTTTGCACCAACTCAGAGCTTGCAGTCCCTCGGTCTTTTCTTGTACTTTTGTTGTTACAATATATTTTATACGAAATGTAGTGTGCCTTTAAGAATGGTTCACATTTAAATATGCTCAGGGATATATGTATATATTTTAGAATTTGTAAGAAGTTTTGCAGAGGATGTTAGAAGCAGAAGTAAAGATGGCATTTGCAGAAGTAGCTGAATACAAACAACATTGCTAGCTTTAAGCTTCTTGGAAAATTGTTACATAAGGCTAGAACAAGTACAACCTCAGGCTTGTCAGGAAACTGATCTTGTGGCTCATCAACTGCTTTTGCACATCAATAAGTTCTTCAGAAGTACTATAAAAATGTGTAATCTGTTATGCATTAAACAAAGCAGAATATTCAGACAACCACTGACTGTGTTGTGTAATTCTCGCTCTCCGGGCGTAAAGAAAGGATCATCCTCTTTGTGTATGGATCAGGCATCGGTCCATTGGTAGCCTACTTTGGACCCGACAATTGGGATCCATTTTGCAGCTCAATGTTGCACTTCAGTCAGGGCCGCCATCAGGGGGGTACAGGGGGTACTGTTGTACCGGGCCTGGGCTCACCAGTGGGCCCGGTACAACAGTGCAACACAAACTTACCTGGGGGCCTGCTGTCTTGCAGTCCGCTGGTCTCCGCTACTCTGCGCTGATGTCTTCAGTCTGGCTGTCATTGTGACAGCCAGGCACCAGAATGCGATCGCAGGGGTGGAGGAATCATTACTTAAGGCAAGGACATCCAAGGTAGTATTTTCGGAAATACTACCTGTTCCACGCGCTAGTCCAGGGAGGCAGCGGGAGATTAGGGAGGTTAATGCGTGGCTAAAAGATTGGTGTAGGAAGGAGGGTTTTGGATTCTTAGAGCACTGGGCTGATTTCTCGGTCAGTTGCCATCTTTATTGTCGTGATGGATTGCACCTGAATGAGGAGGGGGCTGCAGTGCTAGGGGAGAGGATGGTTAGAAGGTTGGAGGAGATTTTAAACTAGGCTCCGGGGGGGAGGGGCAAGCAAGTATTTATGGGATAGACATTGAGAGTAGTAAGGAGGAATTTAACAAGAGTAAAGGGGGTGGAGAGGGGGGAAAGGGAAGCATAGCCAATAAGGAGCGGCCGTTTTTAAAGCAAAAAGAAATACCTAAGGGAGGCAATAGACTTAAGTGTATGCTTGCAAATGCAAGAAGCCTGACAGGTAAAATGGGGGAGTTAGAACTAGTAGCAATGAATGAGCAGTATGATATTATAGGTATTACTGAGACCTGGTGGGATGATACACATGACTGGGCAGTCAACTTGGAAGGCTATTCTCTCTTCAGGAGGGATAGGGTAAATAAAAGGGGAGGAGGAGTATGTCTTTATATTAAGCCAGATTTAAAACCAAGTATTCAGGAAGTTATATACGAGAATATTGGTGATAATATAGAGGCATTGTGGGTGGAAATATCCAGCGGAGGAAAAAGTTCAGGGAAGTTTCTGATAGGGATATGCTATAAACCGCCAGATATTAGTACGATTGAGGAAGCCCAACTTCTACAGCAAATTGAAAAGGCTACACAACTAGGTCAAATTTTAATTATGGGGGATTTTAATTATCCGGACATTGATTGGAGTACTGAGACCTGCGGTACAGCTAGGGGAAATAGGTTTCTGAGCACGCTAAAAGACCATTACATGTCCCAATTAGTTGTGGAACCAACTAGGAACCGGACTATACTGGACCTAGTAATAACAAACAATGTAGACGTAATATCAAATATTCAAGTAAAGGAGCACTTGGGAAACAGTGATCATAATATGGTCTCATTTGAAATTAGTTTCCAGAAACAACAGTATAAGGGATCAACTAGGACTTTAAACTTTAAAAAGGCAAATTTTAATATGCTAAAGGAGTCTATAAAGAGCATAGACTGGGACAAAGCCTTTGAAGGAAAAAATACGGAAGAAATGTGGGCTGTCTTTAAAATGTTGTTGGAAACATACACGTATAAGTTCATTCCTATGGGAAATAAATGTAAAAGAATTAAGTCTAAACCAATGTGGCTAAATAAAAAGGTAAGGGAAGAAATGCAAAGGAAGAAGCGTGCATTTAAATTGTTTAAGTCTGAAGGGTCAGAGGAGTCCTTCCATAGGTACAAGGAATGTAATAAAACATGCAAAAAGGAAATTAGATTGGCTAAATTAGAAAATGAAAGGCACGTTGCAAAAGAAAGTAAGACAAACCCCAAAAAGTTTTTTAAGTATATAAATGGCAAAAGGATTAAAAAAGATAATATAGGACCACTAAGAAGTGAGATGGGTGAATTGATAAATGATACTAAGGAAAAAGCAGAGATATTAAACACGTTCTTTTCTTCAGTATTTACCAGAGAGGAACAAATGGCAGGAGTAATACATAAAAATGGAAATGAAACCATGCCATTAATTAATACTTGGTTGTCAGAGGAAGAAGTCCAAAGGCGACTGAAGAATATTAAGATAAATAAAGCTCCAGGTCCAGATGGCATACACCCAAGGGTCCTTATGGAATTAAACTCGGAAATAGCTAGACCGCTATTCTTAATTTTCAGAGATTCAATCTCATCAGGCTCAGTACCAAGGGATTGGCGAATAGCAGATGTGGTGCCGTTGTTTAAAAAGGGGACGAGATCACAACCAGAGAATTATAGACCTGTAAGCCTGACATCAATAGTGGGGAAACTACTGGAAGGTATTTTAAGGGACAGTATTCAGCATTACTTGGTACGCAATAAAATTATTAGTGGGAATCAACATGGATTTGTGAGGGATAGGTCATGTCAAACTAATCTAATTAGTTTCTACGAGGAAGTTAGTGGGAACTTAGACATGGGCAGGACAGTAGATGTGGTCTACTTAGATTTTGCAAAGGCCTTTGATACAGTGCCACACAAGAGGTTGGTTACAAAATAAGGGAACTGGGTCTAGAAATCAAAATTTGTACTTGGATCGAAAACTGGTTAGAGAATAGGGAACAGAGAGTTGTGATAAATGGAACATTTTCTAATTGGTCAAAGGTCTTAAGTGGAGTTCCTCAAGGTTCCGTGCTGGGACCACTCCTTTTTAATATATTTATTAATGACCTTGGTGATGGTTTAGAGAGTAAAGTTTCTATTTTTGCAGATGACACTAAACTCTGTAAGGTAATAAAATCAGAGCAAGATGTAGCTTCTCTACAGAGGGACTTAAATAAACTGGAGGATTGGGCGGCTAAATGGAATATGAGGTTTAACACAGATAAATGTAAGGTTATGCATTCAGGGATCAAAAACAAGAACGCAATCTATAAATTAAATGGAATTAATTTGGGAGAATCTATAATGGAAAAGGATTTGGGAGTGCTCGTAGACAGTAGACTTAGCAATAGTGCTCAATGTCAAGCAGCAGCTGCAAGGGCAAACAAAGTATTGGCATGCATAAAAAGGGGCATAGATGCAAGGGAAGACAGTGTAATTTTGCCACTGTATAAATCATTGGTAAGACCTCATCTTGAATATGCAGTACAGTTCTGGGCACCACTCTATAAAAAAGATAATTTGGAACTAGAAAGGGTTCAGAGAAGGGCGACAAAATTGATAAAGGGTATGGAGTCATTAAGTTATGAGGAAAGGTTAGCCAGTTTAGGCATGTTTACTTTAGAAAAGAGGCGCCTAAGGGGAGATATGATTACTATGTACAAATACATTAGGGGTCAATACAGAGAGCTTTCATGGGAACTTTTTACCCCAAGGACCATACACAGGACTCGTGGTCATCCCCTAAGGTTAGAGGAGAGGAAATTTCACAACCAGCAAAGGAAGGGGTTCTTTACAGTAAGGGCAGTCAAGATATGGAATTCATTGCCAGGGAAGGTTGTAATGGCAGATTCAATAGATATGTTTAAGAAAGGGTTAGACAAATTTTTAGCGGAAAGGTGTATCCAGGGATACGACCGTTAATTTAAAATAAAGGATAGTAGTGGATATAGGGTAAAAATTGGATTGCAATATTGAGTCTGGGGGGATTTTCAAAATTGAAACAGATGGGCGGTTGCCTACTCTGGATTAATTTCAAATATAAGTGCAGGATCGCAGGAGATCCAAAATAGGTTGAACTTGATGGACTGGTGTCTTTTTTCAACCTCATCAACTATGTTACTATGTTACTATATTGCATCAATGTACTTGCCTGCAAATAACTGATAGATCCACAATCATCAGTGGCAGAACTACTGTGAGGTGAGTGGGTCTTGCAAATGCTGGTCCACCCTCCCAATGTCCCTGCTCTTCTGAGCATACGTGACACCAGCGATTGCCTTGAGATGAGATTTATCTGTGCATGCGAAAAAGATAAATAGTACCAATACAGCGCTGACAATACTATACTCGGTAGACTCAATAATATTTTCAGTTAAAATGATGCAATAGATGGAAAACTATATGACACCAGAGTGGTTAAATGCAAACAATTTATTACAGCATAGATAGCTAAAAACACATAAACATATAAACTGCAAAAATAACACACATTGAGACAATAGACTGATCGTATGTCTTGAATGCAGTCATCCCAATAAGAGGCCAATATTAATAGGTCTAGTATTAAAACTATAACTTCATATAATGAATATTCCTGGAAATACTATTCATCCAACCTGTCAATCCAGATAAATTTCAGTCTGACTGTTGTCAGTAGCTACTAATCAAAAACTTAATAAAAAGTCAGATGTAGTTTCAAGTATGAACATCAAATTTGGAATATATATCCCAATTGATGTAGGGACTAATTACCTCCGAAATCCTGTGAACCTCAACCTCTGAGGGGAGTAGATAGAAGTGGATTGAATCAAGGTAGCACAAGTGCTGCAGTCATGTTCGGACCTGCTCACGTCCAAATGATAGCCTGCTAGTTCCAGGCAATGTTAGTAGTGCACGCTGCTGTCTCTTGTAAAAGCCTTTCTCTCACTGCGGTTTCACAATAGATGAACAGAGATGGAATAATAGCTGGTGAACAATGTAAATGGATCTAATTCGTTCTCTTGAAACTTGACATATATTTCTGAATGGTCTGGTGGATGGTAGGTGCATATTCCGACGCGTTTCGTCTGGCTCTGTCATACTTTTTCAAAGGCACCACAACGATGCGCATGCACCAGATTCTGCAAATGCTCAGAAGAGCAGAGTGGAGGCTCTGAAATGGTAGACCAGCATTGCTGGGCCCTCCCTCAAATTTTGCTATAGGGCTCAGCAATGCTGTGTCATCCTCTACATCATACTTCCTTCTTACTCCTTATTCCTGCAACAGGCATAATTAAATAAAAGGAAAAGGAATATCAAGAGCATACCTCATTGGCTGAATACTATTCTGTCGTGCTTTGTTTACATGAATACAATAATCTCTAAGTATTTAAATGTAGCTTCTGTGCTGTTGCTTGCAAAGCCTCTGAAGGCGGCAGACTGCTTTTTCATTTGTCTTATCATCAATTCTGAGATACTAATACAAGAACTTGGTATGGCTGAAGTCTGTCAGGGAAGGAAACAAACTTCCTGCTAAATTAGCGCAACTAACTCTTTATACAATGGGCTTTAGTTAATTTGCAACAACTTTGCAGGAGGACCTTCAAAATTGTCTATTCAGATTAGCCTGCAACTTTTTTTTCTTATGAGTTTTTAACCTTTACAACATTAAAATTTTAATAAATACTTCTAGAAAGAGTGGCAATTTCCTTTTTATCTAGGTTGGCTCCTGAAAGCACTGACTACAGTGGAAGTCCCAGTGATCATTACATCGTATAAGAGTCTTAATCATTTATCTAATATAAGCACATTACTCACTGCAGGTTCCATACTGCACAATTCTCTCCCTTTGTACTTTATATTTTGATGGATAATTCTGTTGTTTTACAATGGAATTGCTGTAATAGGGGAGCAGCCTTGCCCATTTGTGTCAATAGTAAGCTGACTGAAGATGTCTTTAATATCCAGTCCAGATGTGGACCTGCAGTGCAGCTAGTGATTTGATTTTAATCATCAGTGAATCCCACAAGGGAGTGATGGACATTGTCTTTTGGAATCAACTTCTCACATTCCCTAGGATGGCCTCACTAGGTAGCTAACTAACAAGAGAATGGTCATAAATAGACCAAAGTTGAAGCTGGTAACACAGTTTCTAAGTCAATAACTTACCAAAGGTCAGGGGCAGGGGCACAGGTCCATAAATAATAAATTAGGCTGAGGACACATAGGCAGACACACAAAGTCAGTCAGGATGATACACTGTAAGTCAGGAAAGATATACAGATCCATGCACAAGTACCACACAGTGTATAACCTGGTGCTCAGGCACAGGCGGACTAGCAGAGTTAGATTAAAAAGCCACATGAGTGATGTCACAAGATGCACCTTATTAAGGGTACCTGTAAATAAACCAACGTTACCACCAATGTGTCTAAGGAGATGTGCTTGTAGATGGGCGTAAGCAGGGAGCACAGCCATGTATTCCAGCCTCAATGGGTCCTAAATGGGGCAGCAGGACCCATTTTTCTCTTTCGCCAATCCATATCTGCTTCACCACTCTGCAATCCAATTCAAATCACTTACCCTCACCTATAAAGCTCTCAATAACAACATGTCTTTATAGATCTCAAAGCTCTTCTCAAAATACTTTCTACCATACCCTCTTAGACCTACCTCTGACCTGTGCCTCAACTCTTTTTTATTTTTACATTTTTATTTTGAGACCGCATAAACAGATGAGTGTACACACTTTCAGGCAAATCAGTAACAAATAACTGCTAATGCAGAGAACCAAAATAACAGTATCGAAAAACAACAACGCCAAAAAGGGGATGCAAACATCTGAGGGATAAGAAGGAAAACAGTTATAATGAAGCGGTGGTTTTTTTTATATTTTTTTAAAAAGGAGGGGAAGAGGGGGGTGCTTAAATTTTTCAATCAAGTACTTTCCAGTATAAGGGGTTGTTGCCAGTTAAACCAAGGTGTCCATACTTCCCGAAATTTGGGTACAGTGTTGTTCAGTAGGGCGGAAATATGTTCCCTAGAGGAAATAAATCAAATGCGATCTGTTTTGGGTGGTGCAGTGGGTTGCTTCCATGCTCTCGCAATGAGTAGCTTAGATGCCTGATAAATATGTGCAATTAGACAGTTATCAGCCTTACTTATATCAGGGATGGGTTGATTTAGTAATATCTGAGCAGGTGCCTCTAATACCAGTTGCCATGAGTACTATAGCCAGAGTGAGATTCCAAAAAGTTTGCATGACAGGGCAATCCCACCAGATGTGCAAAAAGGTTCCCTTAGCACTGCAAAGGTGTCAACATTGGTCTGATACTGATGGATACCTACAGTGCAGCTTTTCTGGGAGCGAACAGTAGTGGAGATAATGGACAACCTTGCCTCGTGCCATTGTGCAATTGAATGTGACTAGAGACCTGGCCGTTGGTCATGACCCGTGAGGTGGGATTAGTGTATAAAGTCAATATGGCTTGTAAAAAGTGACCTCGAAGACCAAATGGCTCTAACACGGAGAACATGAAGGGCCAAGAAACCCAATCACATGCTTTCTCCGCGTCCAAGGCCAGAAGCAGTGAGGGGAGTTTGTCTGAATTAACATAGTGAACTAAATTTATTACTCTGCGAGTGGGATCAGGTGCCTGCTTGTTAGGAATAAATCCCACCTGATCGGGATCTATGAGATCAGCCAAGACTCCTTTCAATCTATTAGCTAGGATTTTGGTGAAGAGTTTGATGTCTGTGTTAAGAAGGGAGACAGGGCGATAGTTTGGATTAAGTGGAAGGGCTCTGTGGGCCCTCTCTATTTGAATCTGTGATTCGGAGAGGGACAGACCCAGGTGAATAAAAAGACAGAGCAGGTAAGGCTCTAAAAATGATGCATCAATGTCCTCCGGGATATGCCGGATACGGAGGTTATTTCTTATCTCACGATTTTCTAGGTCCTCATTCTTATCCCGTAGAAAGTCAAGTTCCCTACTGAGGTATTCCAAGTCCCGGCTGGTTTCGCTTTGAAAGGTTTGACATTGTGTCTAGGACTACTTCAAAGTATTTGTTCGCTAGCTCAGATCAGAAATGTCTTTTTTCAATTCCCCCACTGTCTTCTGGGGTTCAGCGGTGAGGGTATGTTTAAGATCTACCAGGAGGAAGTGAATGTCGGCGATATCCTTCTTCTTTGCCGGGACATCTTCAACTTCCATGTCTTCATCCCGGGATGGCCTATTTCTTGATGAAGAAAATCCAGCCGAGAGTGGTTTATCTTGTCTTGAAAAATTCTGGGTGATTTCAGTGTTCTGACCCCTTTTAATTTTAGAGGCGGATTTACTCACTGTTAGAGTGGGGGTAGATGCAAAGTATTGCTTGTATTTAGTAAGTGCTTGCCCGTTTAGTAATGCTCCAGACGGGTGCGACCCCTGGCCTCACATCTTCTGAGTAGAGAAAATACGGAAAGAATCTTGTTGGTGTTACATTCAGGGTGAGAAACCCACGATGGGTAGTAAAGGATAATGAAACTTAGAATATTATTACTTTCGTCTTTTGTTATTTGCCCCCCAACTGGACAGCGAGACGGGAGTGTCAGCAGCTGATCCCACGTTAGCGGCGGGGAGAAGAGACAATACCTCTCTTAAATAGACAGTAATACTGCACACCGGATTTTCAGTGTGGGAAGCACTCGGTTCACTCAAATGCAGTGGTTAATAGAAACACAATGAGAGACATCTTGCAGTTGGCAATTTCACCCCTAGATGGCACTGCTGTTTAGGCTGGGCCCTACAACACACAAAATGGGGATATATGTTTCCACGACTAGTAGTGTACGTAGATGGCCCAGGATTTTAGAAAAAACAAATAGCTGGTATTGTCTCTGTATATGCGGGGTTCAACAACCAAGAGGGTCACCAATAACAAGTGGGAAAAATTTGTCACAGCCCCTCTGTCCCCCTCCACTGTCCATCCCTGCACGTCCCCTCAGAGCCCTACTCAGAGAAGCATGTCAATTTCGGTTGGCCCCTTGGAAGGGTATCGCACCTGTGACTCCCAGGAGGTTCTCCAACAGCTCCAATACCGCCTATGGCTTTTCATGTACTGTGGGTTAAACAAGGTGCTGTACAGCCAGGAAACATCCAAGATGGCACCAGCAGAGAGAGTACCTCGACGGGAGAGCTGCGGTCCAGAACCTGTTCTCTGTATCGGTGGAGTGTCAGCTTGCGGGTTGATTCATCAGCGGGGACGAACCAACTGAATATCGATATGCGGGGGTTCACGGCTCGGCCTCTATGTCACAGACAGCCAGTGACACTCAGCGGGACAAGTACCCCTAGTCCACCTATAGGCAGCGATTACAGGATAACCTCCGCTTGATGAGGGATCTGGAGGGTGAGTTGGGGAATAAGCCCCCGTTGAACTGGACCAGCTGAGGCAAATGGGCTCGTTTTATTAGCCTCTTCAGACGGAGCTCGGCAGGGTTGCTTCCGTTCTCCTCGGCTGCCTGGCCATGCCCCCTGTGCCTCAATTCTTATAACTACTCTCACTTCCTCCAACAAGCCTTCTCTCGTGCCACTAACCACTTTTCAAATTCCTTATCACATTCAATCACATTCTATCCCAGGATATAAATCTTTAAATGCTCTCTGAAAATCCACTTTCTTATTAGAGCTTAACCTACTTCCATCTATACTACTCACACTGGTAAACCCTCACAACTATCCCAATCCACACTCACTCGCAGTTATCTCAGCTGTTCCCACTAAATTGCTACCTTTTGCTTATTTTGTCTACATTGCATGCCCTCTGTTCCCCACTGTCTGGTGCTGCACTGTGACAGCTTACAATTAGAGATGCTCGGGATCGGATCCCCGAGAACCGAAAACACCCGAACTCAGCAGATCCGAGTACCGAGCCGAGCTGCCTCTGTATTTTCGCGCGCAAAATGTCATAGTGACGAGTTTTGGATTCTATATGTACCGCCCTCCATGGCGATCCAACACCATTTCACAGAGAGACACAGATGGGGTAGCATAGTTTTTGGCAGTCTCTTGTGCAGTTGGGCAGCGTCATAAGTAGTAAAGAAGGAGGAGGGGTAGCAGTGTTCTTCAAAGTCTCCAGAGACATTCAGGAGAGCTCCATTGCTTCATTGCTAATTGTCATTGCTGAAATAGAAATAGGGCTTGTAGGCTTGTTCTTCTAAATCTGCAGTGACATTGTACTGTGTTATATAGGTAACACACAAAGAGAAGAGCTTCACTGCTCCATTGCTAAATGTCATTGCTGAAATAGAAATACTAGGACTGGCAGGGTTGGCCTTCTGAATTTGCAGTCAAATTGTACGGTGTTATATAGGTTACACACAAAGAGGAGAGCTCCATTGCTCCATTGCTAATTGTCATTGCTGAAATAGAAATACTAGGTCTGGCAGGCTTGGTCTTCTGAATTTGCAGTCAAATTGTACGGTGTTATATATGGTACACACAAAGAGGAGAGTTCCATTGCTAATTGTCATTGCTGAAATTTAAATACTAGGGCTGTCAGGCTTGATCTTCTGAATTTGCAGTCAAATTGTACGGTTTATATAGGTAAGACACAAAGAGGAGAGCTCCATTGCTAATTGTCATCGCTGAAATAGAAATACTAGGTCTGGCAGGCTTGATCTTCTGAATTTGCAGTCAAATTGTACAGTGTTATCAAAATGGATTCACAGCAGTACAAAGAAGAGCAGGAGCACCAAGTAGCCGCTGGCACCAGTCATGATGATAATAATCCCTCTACGTCATCTGGTAAAGCCTATGTTAAAGTGCATAGTGTTTGTAAGTCAGTGAAAAAAAAATTAAAAAACACCTTTCACCTTGGTCAAGAAAAAAGGACCTGTAATCCAGGCAAAGTTATCTTCAGAAAAAAATTAAATTGCCAACATGCCATTCTACAAACGCAGTGGCAATGAAAGAATAAGGCCTTCGCCTTTCTCTAGGAGTGCTAGTTCTGCAACTGTCACTGAGGCATCTTCTTGTAAGGTCCGTCATGACCAAGCAAGACCTTGTCATTCGGACTCCAAAAGTGGTGTCCAAATACTTTTACGTGTAAAAGCCGAGCTGGAAGAAAAGAGTAAGGCATTAGAGGAAAATGCATGTTCAGATTCAGAAGTGACACAAATCCCTGAGGGCAGTCTATCCACAAGTTCTTTGTGTAATCCTGACCTTTCTAATAGTGTACCCATATAGAAGGATCCTTTCAGCATGTGTGCATGAACAGCCCAAGTGTAGCCGGTGATACACAAATTGAATATGCCACTTTGGAATTGAACAGGATGAGGGGGATATTTGTGTAGCCGACGAAGGATGTTGATGAGGATGATGTTGTTTGTGTAAGTCCTGTGCCGGTGGAAGCAGTTCTTGCACGTGATAAGAAGAAGGCCATTGTCATGCTTGGACATAAGACCAAAAAATCCACCTCTTATGTGTGAAATTGTTTTTACCCAAATCCTGACAACAGTTGTCTAGCCATTTGTAGCGTATGTAAAGCCACAGTCAGTCGAGGTAGGGACCTTAACCACCTAGAAACCTCATCCATGGTACGTCATTTGAAGCGAGTTCATGGCAAGCTGTTGGTAAAATTGGAAACTTATGCTAAAAAATAACAACAAGCAGTCCATCATCAGCTTGGTCCCTTCTGTCAGCTAGATCCCGACACCTGCAATCTACACCCACAACACCGTCCTCATCAATATCCTCAGTAGCGATCGGAGTTAGTCCTGCATCCAAATTGCTAAGGCTAGATGACTCCTCCACTATCCTGGATTCCTCAGAAGAATTTTTGAGCATTAGTCCCACTGCTGCTGCTGCTCCTGCTGCTGGGGGTGAATCTTCATCCCAGAAGCAGACAAAGAAGAAGTCTACTAGTAGTTTACAACAATCCTTTGCAACAGGAAGCAAGTATGAAAGCTGTCACCCAGTCGCAAAGCAGATCACAAATGCCATGGCGACTATGCTACCATTAGATCTGCATCCAATATGCACTATTAATGCAGCTGGTTTTAGACAGTTACTTGAGGTCTTTTGTCTCCGTTACCAAATTCCATTACAACACCATTTCACTAGAAAAGCTATTCCTCACCTCTACCAGAAGGTTCATAAAAATGTAATTATTGGGCTACAAAATGCCATTCTACCCACTGTACACTTAACCACAGATATGTGGACAAGCGGAACTGGGCAAACTAAAGATTATATGACTGTGACAGCCCACTAGGTTGGTGATTCGCCTTCACCAGCAGGGACAGCAGCAGCATGTACCCAAGAATGTCACATTTGTCAGAGACAGGCTACTCTGTGTATCATCGGCTTCACTAAGAGGCATACAGCTGACAATCTGTTACAAGCCATTTGAAAAGGAGGGGGGATGTATTTTACTCAAGCGCAGTGGAGAATACTTTCTGTGTTGTGCAAGGTGCTGAAACCATTCGAAGTAGTCACCTGTGAAGTGAGTTCAGACACTGCTAGCTTGAGTCAAATGATTCCCTTAATTAGGCTTTTGGAAAAGCAGCTTGAGAAACTGGAGGAGATTAAACAAAGCAATTACGCTAAGTATGTCGGACTTGTAGATCAAGTACTTTATTCGCTTCTCCAGCACCCAAGAGTTATCAAAATCTTGAAATTGGATCACTACATTTTGGCGACTGTGCTTGATCCTAGGTTTAACAGCTGTGTCTTCTCTTTGTTTCCAACTCACCCAGATCTGAAGAGATGCAAGAAGCTCCTGGTGAGCAAGATGTCAGCTCAAGTGTTACGTGACAGACGGCATCTCCTCCTTCAGTTTCTCACTCAACTGCTGCTAGGAAAAAACTTAGCTTTCCCAAGAGACCCAGGGATGATACAGATGACTCACCACAACATTTTGACATCTGGGGGTAAATGTATCATACTCCGGTTTCTTCAAGTCGCCGGAAATCGGCGAGATGACAGCTAAAATTTAAAGCGGCGCTGCCTTGTAAAGGGAAACTTGCCTTTACAAGGCAGCGCCGCTTTAAATTTTAGCTGTCATCTCGCCGATTTCCGGCGACTTGAAGAAACCGGAGTATGATACATTTAGCCCCTGGTCTGGTCTAAAAGAATTGACCAAAAAAACGTGAAACCTCTGCCGTAACTCCACCTGATCCTATTATCCACATCCAAAGGATGGTGGATTATTTTAACGACAGCATAGAAATAGACACATCAGACAGTCCCTTTATATACTGGGAGGAAAAAAAGGGAATTTGGAGACCCATGTACCAACTCGCTTTGCACTGCTTAAGCTGCCCACCCTCCAGTGTGTACTTGGAAAGAGTTTTCAGCACAGCCGGGAACCCTTGTCAGCAATTGGCGTAGGAGGTTACTTCCTCAAAATGTGGAAAAGATGATGTTCATAAAAATTAACTTCAATTTCCACAAGGCCTGTCCCGCCAATTACAATCAAAATACTGAGACTTCTGTAATGGTGGATTCCAGCGGTGATGAATTAATAATGTATGAGGATGATGTACAAACTTATGAAGGTGAGGATGAGGCTGAGAATGATGACAAAAACATCTTGCCAAAGTAGAGTTCATTAACAGCACTGTTACCTGAGGTGCCTTAAGCCCATTGTTAGCTTGTTTTGTGGGGGCCCAAACAAACCAAGCAATTCAGCCACAAGGAGTGCCACTTTTGTGGCTGAAGTGCTTGGTTTGTTAAAGTGTGCATGTCCTTTTTAAGATCCAACATAAGGGTGAGTGGGAGGGCCCAAGGACAATTCCATCTTGCACCACTTTTCCTTTCAGCTACCGCTGTGTGCCAATCTTACCTACAGGTGATATATACTGTTGTGTGCTTAGCAAAAATCTTAGACATCCATTGATGATGCAGATGACTCAGCACAACTGTGACTGGATCACTATTAAATAACTATTGGTAAAAGTTTATTTAAAGGAAATAGCGCAGGGCGCATATTTATATAATTGCATAGGCACTTATTTTGTTGTATTGTATATATTCTGAGATAGGGATTTGTTATTTCTGAGACCAGGGTAGAGACTGGTCTTTCCTGTTTTCACCTTACTAAAGGATATGCCTTATTTTTTGATGCATATATCTGATACAATAGGCCTTTGTGGATGGAGGTCTTGTGTGTATTGGGATGGATTTAGTATGGAAGTGTCATTGTTTAGGATTTGTAAGGTTGCTAGTGGAAACCGCCAATTAGGCATATGTGCAAGAAAGTCCGATAGCAGAAAGTGCTAACGAAGTTTTGTAATGAAGTGTCATGCCTGCTCTGGCCAAAGGCCCAGCAGGGGGTCGTTACTGTGTGGCCTTTTGCCCAGAGTGAATTTCATAGATAAGTGTAAATTTTGTTAGCCTTGAAATGCATGTAAATTCATGTTTGTGTAAATAGAGTATATCCCAATTCTAAAAATAGACTATTTCTGAACTGTATAAAAGAGGAGCTGTGTGAGCATGTAAGTGTTCTTCTGATTCTCATCTGACTTGATCACTAGTACCACTAACCAGTGTTAGCAAATAAACCATCTTGCTTCAAAGACCTGTTTGGAAACATCTTCAATATCGTTATATTCCTGTGATCTACAGATTAGACCCTAAACCTAATCTGTTCTCTGGCTGTCTCTGAGGTTTTGAACCCAAGCGTTTCCAGTACCACCGCTCTGCCTGCTACCCAGCAGCCCTGGTCCATGTGATAGGCTAGGGGGGATCCATTCACAGCAACCCGGATCCATAGTAAGAGGTCCGCAATAACCAGCCCTGGTACACCAGCAACGAGACATGCTAGCAGCGTCAGTGACCCAGAAGAAACCCGATTCTGGATGCCGGTATAGGAGTCCAGTGGTGGCAGCATTATAAGCCCTCCTACTGCGGAAAGAGGGTGAATTTTGGATAATGAAAGGGAACGGTGGCAAAGTAAGCCCAGCCAGTTCCCAGCAACAACAGACAGGGTGGCATAGGCGGTCCATCCTGTCACAACAACATTTTGACATCTGGCCTTGTCTACTGTAGAAGAATTGACCAGAATTAGTGACACCACTGCTGTAACTCCTGGGGAATCATTGCTCCGCCCCTGCGGTCATGTGATCCTCCCTTCTCCTGTCGGTGAGTGACGGTGTGGTGTGACCTGACGTCACACAGATGTTCCCGCTACCGCTGAAGAAGGAGCAGCAGCTGCAACATCTTGGTATATTTTAAAAAAAAAATATTATCACCTTTTTTTTTTTTTTTCTGTTTATTTCAACTAATTATTAAAAAACATTTTGAATGCTACTGGAGTTGGTGGGGGCAATTCACGGGGGGTGGGGGGGGTGGGGGTTATCGGGAGGGGTGGGGGGGGTTCATGGGTCGGGTTATCGGGGGGCCCTGCCTGCTTCATTTGTACTGGGCCCCACGATTTCTGATGGCGGCCCTGGTCAAAATTGATTGCAAATTACTTGAAATTAGTGTTATTGAGGTTAATAATAATAGGGATTTTAGAAAAAAAACAACAGGGATCCAAAACCAAAACCAAAACACGAAGTTAATCCAGATCCAAAACCAAAACTAGAACACGGGGGTCAGTGAAGATATCTACTTACAATAATAACAATATTAATATATCTATGATGCACTCTTGCTGAACATCACAAGAAAGAGCATCTGGTTTGACATGTTTGGTTTCATGATGATATGTCAGCAGAAAATCACAGCTGGAGTTAAGGATTGCCCAGCAGACCAGATGATAATTCAGTCATTGAGCAGTTTTAAAGTACAGTAAATTATTATGGTCAGCATAGA
This sequence comes from Mixophyes fleayi, assembly GCF_038048845.1. Classification (NCBI taxonomy): domain Eukaryota; kingdom Metazoa; phylum Chordata; class Amphibia; order Anura; family Limnodynastidae; genus Mixophyes; species Mixophyes fleayi. Next base: position 116,527,243 of record NC_134406.1, on the reverse strand, counting down.
TAGTACCCCACCCCATCCTTACCTATTACCCACGTCGTCCTTACCCATAACCCACCTGGCTTCAATTTAAGAACAATCATCACTGTAATATGAACAATATACAATAAACAATAGGCATTTTTATAATGAGTAACATAGTGAAAATGTCTCCTATATAGGCATGGCTACAATGTCATCTTATCCACATGTAATTAGACACTGCAATTGTACTCTGATGAACTGCGGAGCATTAACAGGGCTATAAAAAAGTACATTTTGTTTTGCTCCACATATTCTGATAAACGAGGGGCAGACTGGTTAAGATGTTAACAAATTCGCTTTGTCACAGTTCCATTGTGAAATGATGGCTCTAATGCCCAAGGAAGACGTATCCACTTTAAAAAAGAAAGGATGAGAAGTGTTGTAAGGCTGGATTGGTGTAAAATGTTTTCTTAAGCTGTTTAAATGGTTAAATGACATTCAAAGCACCCTTGCTGAGGTTTGCTCCTTTTTTGATAAGAAATGACAAACTAGTACAGTAGATCACAGAATGTTTCATTAATTAAAGTTTGGAAGACTGACGGGCATTGCAAAAGCCAAAGTGCATTACAAAATACCATTTCTCTCTACTTAATGCAAATAAAGTTATAGGCTCATGATGGTAGATAACAAGGGTGCATCTTGCATATGGTCAAAAACCTAGGAGATCAGGGGGGTCGGATAACAATTTTTAAGGTGATTTTGTATAGACTGCGAGAATCAATGCAAGATCTGTGAAAGTGATTATTTTTATCAACAAAAAAGAACCCTGCACCATCAGGAGGTGAAGATATGTGGATTAAATCCTTGACAAGATTCTCCTTAATATATTTGCACAGCTTGAAGTTGAGGAGTAGACAATAGATAGACCGGGTTTCTTGGAATAGTAGTACAGGGTATTAAATCAATTGCGCAATAATAAAGTTGATGGAGTGTTTCAGCCTTATGCTTGCAGAATACATCTGCATACTCTAAATAAAGAGCTGTTCATTCATGATATAAAATGAGGAGAAGAGCTGGGTTCAACTTTAACCAGACATATTCTGAAACAAAAGGGAACCCATGAAATGATTTATCCAGAATTTCAATCCAATATGGGTGGTTTTTTTAAGCCAATGCAAGCCGAGTAGGCTATAGGAAAAAAATTAGTTCTTTACTCCAACTAAGGGGGGTATTCAATTGACGGCGGGATCGCCGAAAATCCCGCGCTCAAAAGATATTACCGTTAATACCTTGCTGGATTTCAGCTCGTGGCTCCCTGAGCTGCGAGCTGAAATCCAGCGAGTAAATTACTGTATTAACGGCATTTACACGCAGGATTACCGTATTAACGGTAATATTTTTCGAGCGAGGGATTTTCGGCGATCCCGCCATCAATTGAATACCCCCCTAAATGTAGTATACTGCTAATTTTGTAACTCGACGATATTTGCCAACTTTGGCAGCTATATTTAAAACAGCAATGTGTTTAAAGGCAGGTTTCACCTTTAAACACAGTGAATATATATATATATATACATATATATATATATATATATATATATATATATATATATATATATAAATATATATATACAGCGTCGGACTGGCCCACCGGGATACCGGAAAAATCACCGGTAGGCCCCGCTGCTCTACAGCCACACCCCCTTCTAAAAGTGGGCGGAGCACATCCAGCTCCCCTGGGGGTCGATGTCCTCTTCGGCGTCCCAGCTGTCCTCCTCGGCGTCCCCGCTGTCCTTCTCTGCGTTCCTGCTGCTGCAGATGACTGGCTGTCAGTGACAGCCAGTCATCTTTCACATAAGATCGCAGTTGCGATCATGTGACCTGCCCCCTCCTCCTGTCAGCTGACTGTCTGCTTCCTGAAGGACTAAGGACCAGAGAGGCTGCAGCAATGGGTAAGTAGATTTTTTTTTACAGGACTTGCAGCATGAGACAGAATTCTCATATATATATATATATATATATATATATATATATATATACACACATACATATATATACACACACATTATATATATATATATATATTATATATATATACACATATATATATACATATATATATATATATATATATATATATATATATATAACTTTCATCTGTGCTCTAGTTACTGGGAGAGCAGAGGCTGACTTCAGAGAGTATGTATATATATATATATATATATATATATATATATATATTTATATATAAAATATATATATATATATTTATATATAATATATATATATATATATATATATTGTGTGTGTTTGAATTGAGAGCTCTATTCCATTGCATATGTGAATTGGAGGGCACTATTGCGGGTATAATGTGAATTAGGGACACTATTGTGGGCATAATATGAATTGGGGACACTATTGCGTGGTATATGTGAATTTCGGGTACTACTGTGGCATAACATTGGGGGCACTATTGTGTGGAGTAACATTGTTTGGGGCACTACTGTGTGACATAATATTGTTTTGGGGGCACTACTATGTGGCATAGGGGGGCTGCCTATGCTAAACTATAATTATTGGGGACTGCCTATGTTAAACTATAGGGAGGGGGGCTGTACAGAGAACACTATTAGGGAGGAGGTGATGGGACCTTTAATTTAATGCTGGGGCTGTTTGGAGGGATGGTAATAGGTTTATTTATTAAATGGGAATACTATTAATTTGATGTTGGGGTCGGTTGGAGGGAAATAGATCTATTTATCAAATGCGAGCACTATTACTTTAATGTTGAGGCTGGAGAGAGGCCAAATTATTAAATGTGGGTGCTGTTGATTTAATGGAAGGGAAGGTTGTCGTTTCTAAATGTACCCATTATTTTTTTCAAATAGGGCCCTCAACATTCCAGGATTCAGACAATCAGCAACTAAAGAAACCAGCAGCCACAGGTGATAACAGTGACAACAACAGGTAGGACAGTTTGGCAAATGTTCTGAATCTAGCGCAGGCTTGGCTAACCTGTGGTACTCCAGGTGTTGTGAAACTACAAGTCCCAGCATACCCTTCCAGCAATAAGCTGCTATATGTTGGCAAAGCATGCTGGGGCTTGTAGTTTCACAACACCTGGAGTGCCACAGGTTAACCAAGCCTAATTTTTGGTGACTGTTCTGCCCAATCTAAGGGGCAGGTCAAGACTGTATATTCTTTATACACATACTGCATTCTTTATATACTACAGTAAGGTGCTAGCTGTCCTTAGTGGACTGACCACTCCCCCTCTAGTGTCTGGTCCCGCCTCCATGATGGCTGACCACACCCCCTCTGGTGGGCCCCTAGTGTTGCAGTCCCCCGGTGGGCCCTTCATGCCCCAGTCCGACATTGTATATATATATATAATGCAGTATTGGAAAAACAAGAGTACCGTATATACTCGAGTATAAGCCGACCCGAATATAAGCCGAAGACCACAAACAACCGGGAAAACTTATTGACTCGAGTATAAGCCGAGGGGGGACTTTTTTAGCATAAAAAATGTGCTGAAAAACTCGGCTTATACACAAGTATATATGGTAATTATAAAAAATGGCAGCAGGAATGACCAGGTTCTCATAATTTTTATTTATTGGAGAGGAATTAATCCTACCTAGCATGGACCTTTAGCTCCAGCTAATCATTTAAGCTTTTCAGTTTCACATGACAATGATTTAGAAACCAACATTGGTTCCATATTAAAGATACAAGCTAATGGACCTTTAAAAACGCTCCTCCTCATTCAAATGGAAGTATCCAACCTGCACAGATTACTCAAGAGGAATAACTCACTGGCTGCTGGAATTTGGGAGACAAACAAATCTTTTGTTAAATCCTTAACCTAACTACTCTTTCAGATAATACTGCATAAAATGTTAAGAGTATGGTTATATTTGCTGGCCGTATACAGCATTGAGCAATGCCAGACAAGGTACGACATATCGGCAGTGATCAGCAGTATGTATGACAAAAATGCAGCAATAAGAAAACGTTTTACACACAAAATTGACACCTGTAATAAAGACAGTCCCCATTTCCCCACACTCTTATTATTAATATAAGCTGTTAATAAAGGTAAACCAAGCAATATTTTAGGAGAAAAACTGAAAAGTTCAATTTATTGGAAGAAGTACTACTAAAGTAATAGGGGCATTTAGAATCTGAGATGATGTTTATACTTTTGTGCAATGTGTCTCTTTGCTTTTAGTTTGCGGAAGCAGCTCTACTTAACTAAAGTATTATTTTTGGTTTAAATGACAGCAAATAAACCTATATATTTTGTCTAATCACAAAGTTAAACAAATAGGGTTTGATTCATCAAGGCACGTATCTGCTAATTTTGTGTGTGTCATCCATAAAATCACTCTGCGCTTGCCCATAATTGGCAGAAACGCCCGTGAACGCAGCCCATGTCAAAGCGACTGTGAGTGCAAAGGACACTTACTACAGCCTACGATTTCTGGGAATGAACTGGACGGGGAACGGGCGTTTGACGTATTCAATGTACAATAGGAGTATGCAAAACTCGAGCGCACCCAGTCACGTCCGAATCAAGCCCTACGCACCTCACTTTTATGTCATATCTCTTGCACTAGCTACTCTAAGTTCTGATCAGTAGTGATGCCAGACTTGTATGCATGCTGTAACATGTGTTTTCAAACAGGAGCAAGTGTAAAAATGTATTTTATGCTCAGGAAACATTAGCAACATTATAATAAATGTATTTCATAGCAGGGAAAAATTAAAAATAAAAACACTTCTCTTTTCTGTTTTATCATTAATGCCTTTATTATTCTTATGGGACATTAATTCAATATTTTTTTATTTTCCTTTCTGCGAATTCACATAGGGATTGTACGTATCCTGCAGTGTCTTGTATAGTAGAACACACAGAACCTACACTTCAAGATAACAGCGCACGCATCTTGAGATCCATTCTTTGCTGACTTCATGAGTACGCAAAGCCTAAATATGTGCATATAATACTGAGCGCGTGTTGTGCTCAGAATACGTGCTTGATTAATAAGCCCCATACCCTCAATCATGAAATTAAAATTGGATGAAAATTGCTGGAATTATAAGGCCCTAATTCTACTAAAGGAAATACGTCTGAACAGCAAAAATCACATTTCACAACCTACAGTCACTGACTAATAAATTGCTTTGATAAGTGACATAGTAACATAGTGTGGTTGAAAAAAAGACACTTGTCCATCAACTTTAACCTTTTTTAAATGTTTTGATCCAGAGGAAGGCAAAACAAAACCACCAGAAGCATTTGCCAAATTAATTTCACAGGGGCTTTGAACCAATCACCCCAGCTGCTTAAATTGCTCATTTTAACTCTTAATACCATATTCCTTTGTAAGAAATACATAAAAATATTTTTTTTAAAATCCAGCCAGTAATTGTGCCATTACTACCACAAGGCGTAAATTCCACAGATTAACTATTGTCACATAGAAAAATCCCTGCGACTAGTACATAAATTGATTCACTATCAGAACAGGAAGGGGTAATTAACTGTAAAGGTGGTTAACTTATGGAATTCCTTACCAAACGAGAAGGTGATAGCAAAATAACTAACCACATTTAAAAATGGATTTCATGTCTTTCATCTCTGTACAGATAGTTAGTAGAAATCTTTATAGGGGTGATTAAGCCAGGGAATTTATTTGATTGCCATTGGAGAGTTTAGGTGGAAATTGTGTACCTATGTGAGGCTAAACTGACAGCTCTAACACTGGGGTTTTGTTTTGCCTTCCTGTCAATTAACACCAATAGAATTTATGTGAAAATATGCTATGTTGGCAATGAAAATATAATTCCTTTAGTCACAGCAGATGCCCCCATTTCAACTGTATAGTCCTGGGTGTAAAAAAAACTTGTCAGGAAAAAAAAATCTTTGTTTTTTGTCCCCAGAATATATTTTTAGACATTCATTAGGTCACCTATAAGATGCCTTCTTCTGGAAAGTAAACATATCCGGTTTCTAATATACCCTAAAGTCCTATATTTTGTCCAAATGCAACCATCCTCATCTATTAGAACCATGGTAGTGCCACGTCCAGAAAACATGTGGTTCAGTTGGTTGGACAAGCCAGAACAACAATCTGCTTCATACAACATCCATTTTTATTTTTTTTTAAATTCAATAAATATTCTCTGCATCTATTTTACCCAACGAATGCTAAATAATAACTTAATTAAACAAAAGTTTAATTGCTATAAAAATATCAGTAATTGAACAGTACGTTTCTGTCAACTTAAAATTCCTATAAATTATTTAAATTATTTGAATCAGTGCTGTATTACCTGATTTTCTATAGGAGTGTGTTCTTTTCTTCAGCTGGTTCATTGTCCCTGACATTTTTGTGTTAGGAAGAGATGCTGGCGTATTTGTCTGCTGATATGCAGCTGTCATACTGCTTGAAGTAACAGAGAGTTTTCCCTGGATATTCGTTGCAATAGTAAAGGTAGTCTCTTTGCTTGACCTGCTGAACAAAACTGTACTAGCCAGGTGACCTATAGATGCATTTGGCAAATTCCCTGGGGGGAATACAGTGGTTTTTGTATCTGCCCACCACCACCACCATTGTGTCTCCACGTCTTGACATCTGGTAAGAATGCAACAGCACAACAATATCCAATTCACCATATTCTCAAAATGATTAAAGAGACTAGAAGTAATTTTACAAAGTTCAGCTGCCAACGAACCCTTTAATTTTTCTCTCCAGCGTCTACATTTGGATGTTGGTTATCTCATAGTAAAGATGTCTCAAAGTTTTGCAGAACACCAAAATCTGTAGAGAATCAGAATAACTCTGTATCCTTCCTGTTCTCTTATGTTATGTAGATGTTAAGCTAGTTAGCCAACAGCGTCCTTTCTCATGTAAATTAAGGGAATGCCCAGTACCAAGAGGAGTTTTCTTTGTACACCAATCAACGTGCATTCAAGAAATAAATCTGCACTTCTTGCAGCAACAAATAACTTTTTATTGTACAGCTAAGCTTTGTTCAGAGGTCTGAAGCGTATTAGGACTTGTAAATAGTTACAGTGCAGCTTGACATAAGAATATTATGTCTAATGGAGGAAGCATAGTATTTGTCCTAGTCTTGTTTAAACATGCAATACCCTGCACCAAGACACAAATCTTTTAATGCAGCTAACTGCAGTCATATTCAATGAAAATGTAACTTTCTGATTCCCAGATGAAGTGCTAGACATTAATTTGTTACCAATTTTACTTAGTTGTATTTGTTAATAGTTGTTATGAACACCTGCACCGCTAGGCTGTGTAATATTGTGGCAGTAAACTAATTGTACTGTTCATGTGGCTAAATGTATAGTACTGACACAACAAAAAGCAAAGCAAATAGAAAGCAAAGCACTTGAAGAGGTCACATTATGTTTTATACTGCACAATACTGACAATCAACTAACATTTAGCAATTTCATTAGCTTCGGGTTAATTTGTTACACAAACATTAACTTTCACACTCACAGAAAATTGTCAGAAAATAACTAGTATACTACTACAATACTACTTGTTACTTTTTGGCAAGTATATTATTTTTATTCTTGAGGGCCCTACAAGGGTCAACAAGTTCATTTCTGCTTGTAAGCCACACTTTCCATTTCCTGTTAAGACAATATAATCAGCTCATTGTATAAAGATGATTATGTAAATCTATGTAAAGCACTACTTTAATCATGGGACCCTTTCAATAAAAAAAGGTGAAGATGATATTGATTACATCAATTATTGAAAACAAAAGGAATTTTGAATTATGGACCTCAAGCCGAGTTACCAAAAGCAGCTTTTTTATTACATTAAAATGTGCTTTGAAAAGTCACTTTGAGGTCAAGTTTATTAATATAATAAATTTTTTGGTTTTGTGAGGAACCAAATCCACAAAGACAGAAAACACAATCTTAGTTTGTCACATAAAAAAACTAATGTTTAGGAGGCTTGGCTTGGTATCCAACATGGTAGGACATATCTTTCTGTGCTAAGTGGCCAAGATAAAATATACAAACATTCTGTTTTATTAGCCAGCAAAAAGAACAGCTGTGACAGCTAAGCATCAAGAGTATCCCCCATAAGCTTCATAATACTGTTTTATTCAAAGGCTTCCCTGGGTGCCGACAACCTGGTTAGCGTGAATATTAACGTGAATAGTCATCTATTTAAACACAGGTGAAGTTGTTACACCCAACTACAATCAGGTGAAAAACTTAGGGAAAATGAATAAGTCAAGGCTCATAGCAGCGAAAAAAGCAGGGACAACATTATGGGAGAGTGTGGGAGATAACACCAAGCAAGGGAGGAGAAAAAAGACAGTTTAACATGACATAACAAAAGAAACAGCACAGAATTAAGCACCATGGCTTAATTTGCTATTGTTTTCTGACACAAGACACGCTAAATTATCATAATTTTTTGCTGCATTATCTATTATTGCTTTCTTGCTGCATTTACTGTTCTGCTCCACCCACACCATGAATATTATTTGTAATTCTGAATATTCACAACTAAATTAATGAGTGATTAATTTATACCTAGCCACCAGTGTGTTTGTATAAACTCAAGAGGAATATGGAGAACTTTTATGAACAAGTAAAGCTTGTACCATCTTTTAATATGCAGAAAGTCTCTTCTAAATGAAAAAAGGGAGCTCCTTAGAATTTCTTACTACTTTACTCACCATGATAAGCCGAACACTTTCATTCCTGCTACTGTATACCACGAGCAACTAATGGGGACTTCCTCACTTTACAGGAAGTATTAAATGATTTCAAAGGTTTGTTTTCTACGAAACGTCAAAAAGCCATAACTGACCTCAAGAGTGACTTGATCACTCTCGTCGAGCAGACTATCAAACTGGAACACCAAAATGAGTCAATACAGAGTTTCCAACAGGTGTTTAGAAAAGAAATTGACTATATATAGAAAATAGAGAGGGATATAACACTTTAATTTTAAATATAAATGGGGCTTTCCTATCATACCGATAGTTGAATCAAGAGGAGGACAGCTCATTTGTGAACATAGAGAAGACAGACATCTACACCTGTGCTAATCATACCAGTGCATCTTCTTTGGCTACAGAAGACCTTCAAGGCTTCCAAGCTCATTAATCTACAAAAGCTCTAGATCTTTACTGATTTTTATTAATATCATCAACCCCAATAGGACAGTTAACAATGAAGTTCTATTTACCTTTCTTTAGCTGTACCAACAACCTTTGCACAACAAGTAATGAGAGAAAGGCAATTCCATAACCAGCTGACTCTGCCCTCAAAGGAACTTCTCTACACCGACAGAGTCCAGTAAAAACAGAAAAAGGAAGATGTAGCAGTAAAGAAAACACCTCCCAGATATCGATCTTTGTGTTCATATTGTAATTGTACCTGGGAGGATAATGTTGGAACCATGGGGTTATGACATTTAATATTATAATCATATTTCCTTAGTGGTTGTGCTTGTCTACAGGGGTTGGTTTATATGGGTATGTTTTATAGTGGAGGTATTCCATTAGTACTTGATAAATATCAGAAAGCAATAAACCCATTCAGGTGTCTGCACTTTAATGTTATATGTTAGTGAATAGACTAAAGTTATACTATTACTCAAGTAGAACTGCTTCATTTTAGGGACCTTATCTACTCTTTCAGTTTCGGCATAAAATAATTTTATATTCTAGTTTTCTACATTGCCAAGCAATTGCAATAGTTTGGAGTTAAAGTTTCAGACATAAAAGATATACTATCTCTTCTGGGTCCCTCTGCCTTTTGTCCTGCACCCGGCCTGCTGTCCTACTCCCGTGGTAGGTCCCGTGGTCCTGCACTTTTATGTTGAGTTCTTCTCAGTGCTCCTCCTGTCGACCTCCTCCACTCCGCTCCAGCGTGCTCCGGACCGTGGCCTTCTCCCGGCTGACTCCCCCGCCCTCCTCGCTGCCACTCCACCCTGCCGTTACTCTCCAAGTGCGCTATCCTCCATCAACGCCCAGGACTGCCTCCATCCCCACCCAGGACTATCTTCATCTACCTCTGGTGCCCACGGTCGCTCCTCTCGTGTCGTCCACGGATGTCTCCTCTTCCTCCATGGATGTTTCCTCCAGCCTGCTGCCCCTCCGTTGATGTCTCCTGGCTGTCCTGTAACTCTCACCAAAGCACTCCAGGTATCTACACTATTGTCTCTCTGGATTACACCACTGACTTTTTCCCTGGACTTTTTCCCTGGACTTTTTCCCTGGAATCTCTGTATCATCCCCTGGGCTGGCCTGCCACTTCGGCCTGCTCCTAGCCACGTTTAGGCACCCGTTGTTTATTGATTGTTTCCATTGCCTGTTTTTATTGCCTTATCTATTGCCTGTTCTAATTGTCTATTTTATTATCCATTTTATTTTATTTATTTTATTACCTATTTTATTATCTTTTGCCTGTTTTACTGCCTCTGTATTTTCCGGACATCTGCTGCTTATTACCTCTAGTTTTATTTTCCTGTCATCTTCTGTTACTCATTGTCCCCAGTTCCCACTGTCTTCCTCATGCCCTCCTGCTCTGTCCACTATGCCACTCATATTCCCCTTTCTCCTTGAGGCCACTTTAGGCCTCATTAACTGACCTCATCTCCCTCCCTCTCTCCTCGTGCCCTTTGTCTCCCCCGTCACCTGCCGCCGTCTCTCTCTGCTACTGTCTGCTCCGCCCTCCCTTAGCCCCTTCTCTGTCTCCCCTCCGCCGCTTCCTCTCTCCGTGCTGCCCCCCCTTTTCCCATCTGACCCCTTCCTTCCTCCTCTTCCCTTCCACCCTCCTTCCTTGGCTCTCTTATCCCCCTTGTCCTTCGCTCCTCTCTGCCCCCCTCCGCCTCTCTCCCCTCACTATGCCCCCTTGTTCACACGCCATTCCCATTCTCTCCCAGCGCCCCACCCCCCCCTTTTCCCCCCGCCCTTCCCAACGCACTGCCCACCTTGCCAACCTCATCCCCATCTCTCCTCTTCCCTCTTTCCCCCTCTCCTGTGCCCTCTGGAATGCTAGATCCGTCCGCATCAAACTCACCGCTATCCATGACCTCTTCTTGTCCAACTCTTTTAACCTTCTTGCCATTACTGAAACCTGGCTCTCTGACTCTGACACTGCCTCCCCCCCCGCTCTCTCCTATGGTGGCCTCTCTTTCACCCACTCCGCCAGACCCGGAGCCCGTCAAGGCGGTGGTGTGGGATTCCTCCTTTCCTCTGCCTGTACCTTTCGTGTCATCCCCCCTGAACCCTCTCTTTCCTTCTCCTCCTTTGAAGCCCACTCTATTCGTCTCTTCTACCCCATCCACCTCCGCATCACTGTCATCTACCGCCCCCCTGGTCCCACCTCCCTCTTCATTGACAACTTTGCCGCCTGGCTTCCTCGCCACCTCTCCTCTGACCTCCCCTCCATCATCCTTGGCGACTTTAACTTTCCTATCGACAACCCCACTGACCCTGCATTCATTAAACTGCTCACCCTCTCCTCCTCCCTTGGCCTCACACAATGGACCTCTTCCTCTACCCACTGCCTTGGTCACTCCCTCGACCTAGTCTTCTCCTTCCTCTGTAATCTCTCTGACTTCTGCATCTCTCCCTTTCCTCTCTCCGACCACCATCTTCTCTCTTTCTCTCTCTCTTCCTCTCCTGCCCCCCTCCCCATGCCCATTCCTACTCAATCCAGGCGCAACCTTGACGCTCTTGATCCTACCACTCTGTCCTCTACTCTCGATACTCTCCTTTCTCCCCTTTCCTCCCAGGCCTGCCCCAACCTGGCGGTCTCCCTCTACAACCTTACGCTCACCTCTGCTCTTGACGCCGTCGCCCCGGCCCATTCTGTCAACCCCCGTTGCTCCAAACCCCAACCCTGGCACTCCAAATTCACCCGCTTCCTCCAAAAATGCTCCCGAACGGCCGAGCGACACTGGAGAAAATCCCGCTCCCTGGCTGATTTTCTCCATTTCAAGTTCATCCTATCTTCCTACAGCTCCGCCCTCTCTCTCGCCAAACAATCTTTCTTTAAATCCCTCATCTTCTCCCAGTCCTCCAACCCCCGCCGCCTCTTCGCCACCTTCAACACCCTCCTGTCCCCCCCTCCCCCTCCTCTACCCTCCTCCCTTACCGCCGCTGACTTTGCCTCCTTCTTCTCCTTTAAAATCGAGGCCATCCGACTTGAATTCTCCTCCTCCCCTCCCCCGCCTGCCCCCCCCACTCGTCCTCCCTCTCCCCCCAGCCACCAATCCCTCTTCTCCTTCCGCCCCACTACGGGCGAAGAAGTCCACTCTCTCATTTCATCCTCCCCCCCCGTCTACCTGTCCCCTTGACCCCATCCCCTCCCACCTCCTCCGCTCCCTCTCCCCCACCACCTGCTCCCACCTCGCCCACCTCTTTAATCTGTCCCTCTCCACCGGTATCTTCCCCTCCTCCTTTAAACACGCTCTTGTTTCCCCCATTCTCAAGAAACCTAATCTTGACCCCACCTCTCTCTCCAACTATCGCCCCATCTCTCTTCTCCCCTTTGCCTCCAAAATACTTGAGAGACTCGTCTGCAGCCGCCTCTCCACCTTCCTCTCTGAGCACTCCCTCCTTGACCCTCTCCAATCTGGCTTCCGCCCTCTCCACTCCACCGAAACTGCCCTGGCCACAGTCTCCAATGATCTCTTTTCTGCTAAGGCCAGGGGCCACTTCTCCCTTCTCATTCTCTTGGATCTCTCAGCGGCCTTTGACACCGTTGACCACCCACTCCTGCTCCACACCCTTCAATCCTTTGGCCTCTCTGGCTCCGTCCTGTCCTGGTTCACCTCTTACCTTGCTGACCGTTCCTTCTCGGTCACCACCTCTGGATCTCTCTCCCCCCCTCTTCCCTTCCAGTAGGGGTCCCCCAAGGCTCTGTTCTCAGACCCCTACTGTTCTCTCTTTACACCTCTTCCCTGGGCAAACTCATCAGCTCCTTTGGTCTCAAGTACCACCTTTATGCGGATGACACCCAACTCTACCTTTCCTCTCCTGATCTCTCTCCCTCCCTCCTCTCCAGGGTGTCCGACTGCCTCTCTGCCATCTCCTCCTGGATGTCCTCTAAATTTCTCAAACTTAATCTTGCGAAAACCGAACTAATTGTCTTTCCTCCTGCTCATTCCCCCTGCCCTTCCGACCTCTCTATCACTGTACTCAACTCCTCTCTTTCCCCTGTTCCTCAAATTCGCTGCCTCAGTGTCATCCTCGACTCCTCTCTCTCCTTTGCCCCTCACATTCTCTCACTTGCTAAATCTTGCCGCTTCCAGCTGCGCAACATCGCGCGCATTCGGCCCTTCCTCTCCCAAGTTGCCACTAAAGCTCTTGTCCACTCTCTTATCATCTCCCGCTTAGATTACTGCAACCTCCTCCTTACTGGCATCCCCCGCTCTCATCTCGCCCCCCTTCGCTCCGTTCTCAATGCTGCCGATCGGCTTATTTTCCTTTCTCGCCGCTCCTCCTCTGTCTCCCCCCTCTACCAATCCCTTCACTGGCTCCCCTTCCCCTACAGAATCGTGTTCAAGCTCCTTACACTTACCTTCAAGGCCCTCTCCAACTCCACCGCCCCCTACATCTCCAGCCTCATCTCCATCCATGCTCCATCCCGCCCTCTGCGTTCGGCCAATGACCGTCGCCTCTCTTCCCCCCTGGTCACCTCCTCCCACGCTCGCATCCAAGACTTCTCCCGTGCTGCCCCACTCCACTGGAACCAGCTTCCCCGCTCCATCAGAACTTCACCCAACTTGTCCAGCTTCAAACGGGCCTTAAAAACCCACCTCTTCCTTATAGCCTTCCAGTCCCCCACTTAACTGCCCTCCTTCCTGACTCCCACCTACCTTCCTCCTCGTCGCTCTCCTCTCCCCCCTTCCCCTCCGTCTTTGCCTCCACTCTCCCCCTCTCCTCCTCCTACATTTGCGTCTCTGTCCGTCCTACCCTCCCCTTAGATTGTACGCTCCTTCGAGCAGGGCCTCCTCTCCTCTTGTTCTCCACCACCTTAACTCTGCTCTCCAGCTCCTTGTCTCTTCCGTGAGGCCCTTCTACCCCTCAAGCTACCCCGCTGGGGCTCTCGCCTGTCATCTAGCTGTACTTTGAGCTTCTGAGTTACTGTGCTTTTTGTTAACTGTTCCGTGATGTCTCACCCTGTACTGTATTTCTGTCTGTCCCTGTACGGCGCTACGGATACCTAGTGGCGCCCTATAAATAAATAATAATAATAATAATAATAATAATATCTATTAGAAATGTGTCCTAATATTACATGTTGCTTATTAGATATTTTCTCTTGAGAAAATTTTGATGTCAATTATGTGGCTAGAGGTGAAAAGTCTCAATCACAAGCTGCATGTCTCTTTATACATAATATACTTAAGCTTGTAAGAACGGACTACCCCCCCCTTCCCCACACCCTTTTTTTTTGCTCTCCTCTTCACTCTGAATCAGCAGGCAATATTTGCCAATCTAACACTACCTTCCCCATGCACTGAAATAATCAGTAACTCAGTTCCCATGTTTAGTGTACAATACTCATGCCTATCTTTGAGTCCAGTCTTAGGTTTAAACAGCTGAATATCACCAATTGATAAAGGAATCATAAAACTTGGTCCTTCACTTCTCTGTAATATTCAAACTTCCCTTTTCCCTTCTCTATTTCTATAGAGATAACTTTGAATGACCTTGTGTATTGTTAATAGAGATGCTTGAGAACCGAGCCCACCCGAACTTTGCCGATCCAAGTACCGAGCTGAGCCGGCTCGGAAGTGAAATACGAGGCAAAACATCATTGCTGCGTCGTCGAATCTCACGAGTTTTGTATTCTATAACTACCACCCTCCACGACGATCCAGCAGCATTTCACTGAGAGACACAGAAGGGGTAGTACGGTCCTTGGCAGGCACTAGTGCAGTTGGGCAGCATCACATCTAATACAGAAAGAGGAGCAGTGGCAGTTTTCTTAAAAGTCTCCAGTGACATTCTACTGAGTTATAGCTCACACAGAAACAGGAGATGTCCATAACTCCATTGCAAATTGTCATTGCTGAAATAGCAATAATAGGGCTGCCAGTGTTCTTCAAAATCTGCAGTCACATTGTACTGTATTATTATAGCTCACACAGAAACAGGAGATGTTCCAGTGTTGTTGTCAGTCTACAGTCTACGTGGCATTGATCCTTTGCTAATTGTCATTGCTGAAATAGAAATAATAGGGCTGTCAGTGTTCTTCAAAATCTGCAGTCACATTGTACTGTGTTATTATAGCTCACACCAGGGCCGGACTGGGACTAAAAATCAGCCCTGGCATTTAAAGCACACAGGCCCACGTGTTGTGGGCTCCATGCACTATATTATTGCACACTGATGCTGGCGCAGTACAACATGATGTAGTATGAGTGTGTGTGTGGGGGGGGGGGTTAGCACCCCAATTACATCAATAAATACCATGACAATACATTATTAGTACCCAAATTACAGCAATAAATAACCCCCCACACACACTCATACTACATCAATCACCCCCACATTACAGCAACCGGCATCACCCCCCACATTACAGCAACCGGCATCACCCCCCACATTACAGCATCCAGCATCACCCCCCACATTATAGCATCCAGCATTACCCCCCACATTACAGCGTCCAGCATCACCCCCACATTACAGCGTCCAGCATCACCCCCCACATTACAGCGTCCAGCATGACCCCCCACATTACAGCAACCGGCATCACCCCCCACATTACAGCGTCCAGCATCACCCCCCACATTATAGCAATACCCTTTTCCTACTTATTAGCAATACTAAGCACCAAACACACTACAACATTGCCACCAGCACGCCACCCCATACTACAGCAATACCATTAATTATACAGACGCCACTGTAGGAAACAATGTTTTGCTTTTTTCAAATCTCCCACAAAATAGCAACAACGAACAGAGTACTTACACACACATATAGGTAACAGGTACCCTTTTCCCTCAATTAAGTAGTAATGGCAGAATTTTCATGAATCATTCCACATGAAATAAAACTAACATATATCTAAAAAAAACATAACTATTGAATGATCAGTTGAACCCACACGGCCGCATTAATTAAGTATTTCCATCTACAGCAAAATGTCAGAGAAAAATATGTTTTTTTTACTACAGTAATTGGATATGCGTCTTTTCTATTTATTTTAAATAACACAGTATATAAATTAAGGAGGATAGAGGAGGTGGGTGAGAAATAATTGGATGTGATCCATCAGTTTGATTAGATAGGAAACATTTAGATTATTTACCTGGAGACATCTACCCCCTTGACTCACAGGCAGGGCTGACAAGAGGAATTTTGGGCCCCGATACAGCAACTTCTTTGGGCTCCCATCATATTCAACAATGAAAGACTTGACTTTGGCAGAAGTTCATATGATGCCACACCGTAGTGTGCCCAGTTCATATTATGCCACATCGTAGTGCTCCAAGGTCATATTATGCCACATAGTATTACCCTCAATTCATATTTGGTCATGCAGAAGTGCCCACAAATCATATTATGGCATAGTAGTGCCCCAAAAACATATACCATACAGTAGTGCCCACAAATCATATTATGTCACAACAGTGCCTCCAAATCATATTATGCCACAATAGCGACCCCAAATAACATTATGCCATAGTAGTGCCCCCAAATCATTAGTAAAGCTCAGACAAAAACTCATTCACAAATAAAAATTGGTACAGCATATCAGATACTGAGTGTGAGTCCCAAGAGCAGCTTAATACATCATTTACAATGCAAACAAAAATAGATATATTGACACAATTACAGATAAAATTTATGACAAGCAATGTTTTTTCCTCTTAATTAAAAATCTCTGTACAGATAAATATGCAAAAAACATTACAGCGCAATAATGAGCAATACATAGTGTCAAACATTATTGGATACGCTATAGTGTTCCCAGTTCAAGAAAGGATGGTTAAAAACATATTGCACACGAGAAAATATATGAACTTACCTGATTATGGCATCCTGTGTTCTGTTCTCCTACTGGGCGCGCTGGGCGAGGAGGGATCAGCAGCTGTCAGCTCACACAGGCAGTCGGGAGCAGGAATAGAGGGCAGTGGTCGAAGCAGAAATTTAGGAGTGGGGGTATAGAAAATATAAGTGAATGGAGTATGAAGGCTTGATTTTTTATTTTTTTTAACACTTGTCCTCTCTGTGCATTTCCATTCTTCATTACTACTTGTGTTTTATGATAGCTGCATCCCTGACATTCGGATTCTTAAGATGTCTCTCCCTTTACAATTTCTTTTACCTATGCCCCTGCACCATCTTCTCCTTTGTCCCTCTCACTTAACCCCCTGCACCACCTTCTCCGCTGGCTCTCACACATTTTCCTGTACCACCTACTCCCCTGGCTCTCTCACACGTCTTCCTGCACCCTCTACCCCCCGGCTCTCTCACTCCTCTTCCTGCACCCCCTTCCACACTGGCTCTCTCACCCCCTTTCCCAGTGCCCCCTTTCCCTTTGGCTCTCTCACCCCCTCTCCCAGCACCCCCTTCCCCTTTGGCTCTCTCACCCCCTCTCCCAGCACCCCCTTCCACTTTATCTCTCTCACCCCCTTTCCCAGCACCCCCTTTGGCTCTCTCACCCCCTCTCCCAGCACCCCCTGGCTCTCACCCCCTCTCCCAGCACCCCCTTCCCCTTTGGCTCTCTCTCACCCCCTTTCCCAGCACCCCCTTCGGCTCTCTCACCCCCTCTCCCAGCACCCCCTGGCTCTCACACCCTCTCCCAGCACCCCCTTCCCCTTTGGCTCTTGCCCCCTTTCCCAGCACCCCTTTTGGCTCTCTCACCCCCTCTCCCAGAATCCCCTTCCCCTTTGGCTTTCTCACCCCCTCTCCCAGCACCCCCTTCCCCTTTGGCTCTCTCACCCCCTCTCCCAGAACCCCCTTCCCCTTTGGCTCTCTCACCCCCTCTCCCAGAACCCCCTTCCCCTTTGGCTCTCTCACCCCCTCTCCCAGCACCCCCTGGCTCTCTCACCCCCTCTCCCAGCACCCCCTTCCCCTTTGGCTCTCTCACCCCCTTTCCCAGCACACCCTTCGGCCACTCACCCCCTCTCCCAGCACCCCCGGCTTTCACCTCCTCTCCCAGCACCCCCTGGCTCTCACCCCCTCTCCCAGCACCCCCTGGCTCTCACCCCCTCTCCTAGCACCCGCTGGCTCTCTCACCCCTTCTCCTAGCACCCCCTGGCTCTCTCACCCCTCTCACAGCACCTCTTCCCCTTTGGCTCTCTCACCCCCTTTCCCAGCACCCCCTTCGGCTCTCTCACCCCCTCTCCCAGCACCCCCTGGCTCTCACTCCCTCTCCCAGCACCCCCTGGCTATCTCACCCCCTTTCCCAGCACCCCATGGCTCTTCCACACTCTTGCCCCCCCGTGCGAGAATGAGGGCGCCCACACAACACCCCCCCTCCCCCGAAAATCGCGGCACCCCCCCTTTCCCCCCCGAAAATGGCGGCACCTCCCCCTGAAAATCGCGGCACTCCCGCGCAAATCTCGGGCACCCCCCCCTTCAGTAAAAAAAACCAGGAAACTCACCAGTGTAACTGCACAGCATAACGGGGAAGGGAGCTGAGGAGCGCGCAGCAGAGGTGGCTGGTTCCTGGGGAGGAACCAGCCACCAAGAGGACGGGAGGAGTCGGGCCGGCCCATCCAGCCAGGGCTGTCAGTGTTCTTCAATATCTGCAGTACATTGTACTGTGCCATAGCTCACCCAGAAATAGAGTAGGTGGCAGTGTTTAGAGCTGAAATAGAAATTCAAAAACTAGGGCTGGTAGTGTTTTTAAAAGTTTCCAGTGACTTTCTACTGTGCCATAGCTCATACAGAAACAGGAGGGGTGGCAGTGTCCTTGTCACTCTCCAGACTCCAGTCACATTGCTTTTGTCACTCTCCAGTCTCAGTCATGATGATACTAATCCATCTACGTCATGTGATAAAGCCTATGTTTAAGTGTACAGTGCTTTTAAGTCAGGGAAACAAAAATGTAAAAAAGCTTGTACCTTTTTAAAGAAAAAAACACCCCTCTAATAAAGGTGAAAGTTTACTGTAGAAAAATATAAAAATTGCCAACATGCCATTACCCAAAATATTAACAAGCATACCAGCATTAGCTAGCTCCCTTCTCTCAGCTAGATGCCAGCACCTGCAATCTACACTGTCATCATCCTCACCCTTATCAGTGTGTACATTATCCTCACACAATACTAATTCACCCCCGCTGGAATCCACCATTACAGAAGTCTCTGTACTTTGATGTAATTGCCGGTAATGGCCTTCCCCATGGAATTTGTAGTTCATTTTACGACAGAGCTGTCACGATTTTTTAGCAATTATTTTGGACCAGACCAAATGTCAAAATGTTCTGCTGAATCATCTGCATCATCCTTGGGTCTCTTAGAAAAGATTTGTTTTTTCCTAGCAGAAACAAGACAAGCAGCAACTGAGAAACTGAAGGAGGGGATACCGTCGTGCCAGGTACTACTTCAGCTGTCAACATGCTCACCAGGAGCTCATTGCATCTCTTGTGATCTGGGACAGTGGGAAATAAAGAGAAGACATAGTTCTTAAACCTACGATCAAGCATAGTCGCCAAAATGTAGTGATACGATTTCCAGAAGTTGATAACTCTCAAATCTCCGGAATCTTACCGGTACTGTGGGTTGCAGTTACCCCTGGCAACTGCCTAAGAACTGTGTCTCTCAAATCTCCAGACTCTCACCGGTACTGTGGATTGCAGTTACCCCTGGCAACCACCTAAGAACTGTGTCTCTCAAATCTCCGGACTCTCACCGATACTGTGGGTTACAGTTACCCCTGGCAACCGCCTAAGAACTGTGTCTCTCAAATCTCCGGACTCTCATCGGTACTGTGGGTTGTATTTACCCATGGCTACTAGTGTCATCATCTTTACCTATCAGCTGTTCCTTTATTTATTCCAGTGGCCACAAGTGATATATCAGTCTTGACACCATTCACTCGGTGTCTCTCCTGGCTCTCTCCTGCACTTCCTACTCTACGGCCTCGGTAACTCTATTCCTGGGTTCTCCCCAGCCAGTGCACATCTCACGACCCTCTGTTTGTCTGCAGCCAAGCCTGTCCCCACCACTAGGGGCAACATTGAACACCAGATGTTCAGAGCAGACTCCGGATTTTGCTGTACTGGCTGAGGGGTTCCTAATATATTGCCAGCATGGTTCCTGGTACCCCTCTAATGAGAATAGGGGGGGGGGGTGGGGTCCAATGCTTTATTATAAGACATTGTCAGACAAATTTGTTCCCACATCTAAAGCTGATGTTCAAGAACATTTTCAAAGGAGAGCAATTCCATTCTGAAACTACATGATTCAAGATAATATTAATTCCAACACCCAATAAAGACGATGAATGGAGTTAGTTATAGACCAAAATCATTATTATACACAGATTTAAAATATTCAAAAAAGTCCTGACTAACAGACTCAAACCCCTTCTGCCTGGTCTGAAACCCTGAGAAGCTCTAGACAATACTCATAGGACAGTTAATCTTATTAATCAATTAACAGTTCAAAATTGTTCTCTGTGGTTTAGCTCTGGATGAATAAGCTTTCATGGCTGTTCATGCTTCAGGCTGTAGGGGCTTTTGGAATTAATCCAAACTATTAAAGCTGTTTATTATACCCCATCGTCATCAGTCATGAAAAATATGCTCTCATCCACTCCATTTGAACTAATGGTATGAGACAAAGATACCCCTTCTCACCACTGATATTTACACTATGTATTGAACCCTTGGAAGCCAACATAAGACTTAACTCAGATATAGCTCTTCTCACCCTCACCAAATCTTTTTATTTCTCTAGAAACTTGTTCAGAAAATTTGATGTTTACTGCACATTGTCACTCGTGTAAATAAACTATTAGAGCTGAATTTAACTTTTTATGACGTCTGTATGCTATCCAGTATTTGGATATTTATGTCACCAAGGATTATAGTAACCTTTGCCAAGCAAATTTCCCACCTGGTTACAATTCTATGCAGTTCAGCACAATTTTACTTCAGCCCAAGCTTACCTATGCAAAATATTTCAGTTTTGCTATCTGACATAGGGACGATAATAACTATTTGCCAAGAATTAGATGTAATGATTTAAAGTCTCCAACAAAAGTGCCAATGTAACAATGCTCTTAACCATCAAGACAATATTTTTAACGGGACAACAAACATACAGTATAACACACAGCAAACATATAGTATAAAATGATTTCATTAGTGTAAGTTTTGCATTTGTCTGCAGACTTAATAGCTTGACTGAATATAAAATGCAAAATGAGGTACAGTAAAATGTAAGTATGTGTTTTTTTTGGTCCCAAAACACATTTTTTCAAACTTTCAAAGCCAGGAATTTCTGTATATTGCAATTCTTTTTGTGTTCATCTAGGAAAACTTACTGGTAAATATTTATAAATATCCTATGACCTAACAGCTGTTGGCTAGATCACAGATCCCAGGAAATGGTAGAGTTCGTCAAAACCAACAACTTGTTTTTCTTGCAGAATGTTGAATATATTTAGCTTTTATCAACTTTACTCCATTGTTAAAATATCACTGCTAAATATCACTGTTAATTGAATTATGAGTGCTGAAGCTTCTTTAATTGATATTGATTCCGCTAAGTTCCATAAACTGACACCTTCCTGCCTGGTGAAACTGTCAAAACAAACTGCTCACTTTCACTTCTAAATTAAATTAGTTATTGCTGGTTGGAGAGCTTAGATAAATAATAAATCTTGTGTGTTCTTTCATTAGTGACAGTGTACTTTTACAGCTTAGAAATGAGGGATCCTGACACTTAGCTTGTTTATAAAATGAAATCATCAAACATAATCTGAAATTATGATATACATTTTTACAATACTTACATTACTCACTCTTACTGCCAGGGTTTGTAGTAGATATGTATGCAAGATAACTAGTGTCAATGAATATACTAATACATGTGACATTATCTTCCTCAGTTAGCACAGGAATATGTGGGTTTAAATCAGGTTGCAATACATGGCTAGAATCATCATCATGTTATTTTTACAGCACCACTAAATCCACAGCACTGTACAGAAAACTGACTCACATCAGTACCTGCCCCATTGGAGCTTACAGTCTAAATTCCATAATATGCATACACAGACACAGACTAAAATCAATTTGTTAGCAGCCAATTAACCTACTAGTATGTTTTTGGAGTGTGGGAGGAAACCGAAGCACCCGGAGGAAACCTATGCAAACATGGGGTGAACATACAAACTCCATACATATATGGCCATGGTTGGGAATCAAACTCATGACCCCAGTGGTGAGAGGCAGAAGTGCTAACCACTAAGCCATCATTCTGCCCCAAAAGTTCATAACAAGAAATAGCAGCAGGCATATTTCAAATATTTTTCCCAGATGATTCTGGGGGAGAATCCACACAGACCTAGTATATAAGGTAAAATCACAGTTCAAATAGAAATGTGTAGTAAGAGAACTATCTGAACATTATCAATGTATAGCAGCTATTGCATCTCAACCCAGCTGGAAATGTTCTGAGCACAATATCATTAAACTTCCACTTGTTGGCCAGCTTACAGAGCATGGATATTGATTATGCACTGTTGAACAGTTATTGCTTTGAAAACAAACAAAACTTTCTTCACTATGGATCAATCAATAATATGCACCACAGACTCACAGAACCCAGGACAGCAAGCAGTAGCACGTCTTTACACAGGTTCCAAGTAAACAATGGAGTATGGTGGGGGCACAACTGTAGTGCAAACAACAGATGATCAGGGCACATAATGGAATTAGGCTCAGCATCCAATACACATTAAAGGTGTCGAAGTCAGCAAATTGGATAAAGTCATTTCAATTAAAATCGAGCAAACTTGGTTGTCTTTGTCTGAAAAGATGCGTATGGTACGCTACGGCGTACAAGGGCACGCTATGGCGTGGAAGGGCGTACGCAGCTACTACACGTGGCAGCAACAGTATTTGGTCTTTTACCATACATTCGCACAAACACGCATACTTATAAAATAGTACACATTAATGGTAGTTGCAACACATAGTCAGTTATGTCGAAATATAGCAGTATTTATGTGTTATATTAAAGTTACATGCATATTAGTGAAATATACGGAACAGGTTGAAGGAATCATATCATGAGTAGTATCATAATAAACCTCTTTACATTTCCTATTGTTTGGTTCACTCTGCGAAGGAATCACAGAGTGTATACACAAGTTATGAATGATAGGGAATTGTGAACTACTTAGGACTTAGGAATCTTGGCGCCAAGGCCCCCTGGAGAGGTGACCCCCTCCTTTGGATTCCTTAGGATGAACTAGCCAATGATTGACAACCCCTTGGACCTTCCTGAGACCTGGACCAATAGATGCAAGCTATACCATCTTCATTGTATTACTGTATTTCTGTGTGTATATAAGCAGCAGCTTCACATCTAGTGTTCAGACATCTTGTCCCCAGACTTCAGGATTGAATGACTGCACACTGGATCCAGAGCGCCTGCGATAAGTAACGGCTGTATTTATTATCACTTCGCTTGAACATATTATTCTACTTTTTGCGAATAAATCTTTGTGCGTTGGAAACACAAATCGAGGTTCGACAATCGTTATTGGTTAGCGATAAAACGCACATAACAAAGGTTAGTAAGGAGATTATTTACAGTACTCACATTCAGGGAGAATAGCACCAGAGCAGTGGCAGTGAAAACCACAGATGATTAAGAATCAGGATAAAACTAGGCTCAGAGTCCACTCCACATCAGATTAGTAAGAAGGCTCTTTGCAGCATTCAAGTTCATGAAATAGTACAATTGGAGCAGTAACATTGCCAACAGCAAGAAATTTCTGCCTACATGACATCTCCCCTGTCGCTACCCACCTATGAAATCCCCATACCCGATCAGACTCTCCACCAATCTGCCTCTTTACTAGAGCCTACCCTACACCCACCTATGCTACTCAAAATGGTATATTCTTGTTCCTGTCCCACTCTCCACTCCGAACCACACTTCTCTTGTCTTAGATCTGCCATTTTCCCACTAAATAAGTAGTAAGCTCTCTCATGAGGAGGGCTTCCCCTAACCTTTTTCACATTTGCACTTATTTTTGTCTACTTGGTATGTCCCTGTTTTAAATACACTATATGAACAAAAGTATTTGCTCACACCTATTAATTATTGAATTGAGGTGTTTCAAGCAGTCCCACTGCCAGAGGTGTATAAAATCAAGCACCTAGCCATACAGTCTCCATTTGCAAGCATTTGTGATATAAAATGGTTTTTTCTGAAGATCTCAGGGACTTCAAGCGTGGTACTGTGATCAGGGCCGCCGAGAGGGGGGGGAGCGGGTACATTTTACCCGGGCCTGGCCATGCCAGGGGGCCCAGGCCGGGCGCTCGCTGCTATTTTTTTTAATTTTCTTTTTTTTTTATCTTGCGTTTAGTATATATATATTATTTTTTTACCGGGGGGGTCCGTTGGTGGGGGGAGTTACAAGAAATCAAAAAATCAAAAAAATCAATACTCACGTGATCGTGGCGCCACGTCCCTCCTCTCCTGTCTTCTCCATTCCCACTGACTGTCGGGCGTGATGTCATCAAGTCACGCCCAACAGTCAGTCAGTGAGGAGCGCCGCAGCATGAAGAAAGAAGAGAAGACAGGAGAGAAGAAGAGAAAAGAAAAAAAAGAACCTACCAAAAAGTAAAGAAACGGAGAGTCAAGGGGAGGAAAACAGAAAGGGACAGTGCTATAAAGAAGGGGCAGAGAGGCACAGAGGCACAGAGGAAAAAAGGGGCAAAGAGGCACAGAATAAAAAAAGGGGCAGAGAGGCACAGAGGAAAAAAAGGGGCAGAGAGGCGCAGATGGAAAAAAAGGGGCAGAGAGACAGAGAGTTAAAAAAAGGGGCAAAGAGGCACAGAATAAAAAAGGGGCAGAGAGGCACAGAGGAAAAAAAGGGACAAAGAGGCACAGAGGAAAAAAAGGGGCAAAGAGGCACAGAGGGAAAAAGGGGCAAAGAGGCACAGAGTGAATAAAAAGGGGGGAAAGCGGCATGGAGGGCACAGCGTAGTTGTGATAAAGGGGCACATTAATGTGTGTGTGATGGCACAGGGGCTTGTTGCAATGTAGTGTGTGTGCGGTAGGTGGTGGCTAATTAATGGGTGCTATTTTGTTTGTAGGGTGATGGTGAGGCAATTTAATAGTGGGGATTATTAATTTAAGATGGGGTGGTTTGGGGGCTATTGAATGTGGGGGTGAGTTTGGGGAGAATGAGGTCTATTTATTAAATGTGACTATGAATTATTTAATGGCAGTGATGGTTGCGGGCAATAGGTATTGCTAGGCTGTTTGCATTAAGGGAAATAGGTTTATTTATTAAATTTGAATACTATTATTTTAATGTTGGGGCTGGAGGAAGGCCTAATTTATTAATCGTGGGTGCTATTGATTTAACGCTACATCTGGCTGTAATTTTCTAAATGTAGCCATTTTTTTCCCCAAATAGGTCCTCCAACATTCCAAGATCCAGACAAGCCACAACTAAAGAAACCAGCAGCCACAGGTGGAGAAAGTGAGAAGAACAGGTAGGACAGAGCAGCATAGTGTGTGAAATGTTGTGATTCTAGTAGGGACAATCGTGTGACCACACCCCTGACATTTTTTTTTGTTTACTCAACTATAACGGGGGCCCCATGAATTTGTTGTACCGGGGCCCTGAATTCCTCTTGGCAGCCCTGACTGTGATAGGATGCCATCTTTGCAATAAGATGGTTCATGAAATTTCATCCCTACTGAATACTCCACAGTCAATTGTAAGTGATATTATTAGAAAGTGGAAGAGTTTAGGAACAATAGCAACTCTGTCATGAAGCTGAAAACCACGCAAAATCCCAGAGTGGGGTCAACGACTGCTAAGGCGCATAGTGTGTAAAAGTTACCAATGTTCTGCTGATTCCATAGCTGAAGAGTTCTGAACTTCCACAGGCATTAATGTAAGCACAAAAACTGTGCAGCGGGAGCTTAATGGAATGAGTTTCCATGGCCGAGCAGCTGCATGCAAACCTCACATCACCAAGACCAATGCCAAGCGTCGGATGAAGTGGTGTAAATCATACCAACACTGGATTGTGGAGCAGTGGAAATGTGTTCTGTGAAGTGATGAATCACGCTTCTCTGTTTGGCAGTCAGATGGGCGAGACTGGGTTTGGCAGATGCCAGGAGAACATTACCCGTCTGCTTTTTGCCAACTGTGAAGTTTGGTAGAGGAGGGACAATGGTATGGGGTTGTTTTTCAGGGTTTGGGCTAGGCCCCTTATCTCTAGTGAAGAGCAATCCTAATGCTTCAGCATACCAAGTCATTTTGGACAATTCTATGCTTCCAAGTTTACAGCAACAGTTTGGGTAAGGCCCTTTTCTATTCCAACATGACTGTGTCTCAGTGCACAAAGCAAGGACTACAAAGACATGGTTTGATGAATTCTGTGTGGAAGAATTTGACTGTCCTGCACAGAGCCCTGATCTCAACCCCATCCAACACCTTTGGGATGGACTGGAATGGAGATTGCAAGCCAAGCCTTCTACAGAATGAATGGTCACAAATTTCCACACACAACACTACAATATCTTGTGGAAAGCCTTCCAAGAAGAGTGGAAGCTGTTATCGTTGCAAAAGGAGGACAAGCTCCATATTAAAGTATATGTATTTGTATACAATGTCATTACAATTCCTGTTGGTGTAATGGTCAAGCGCCCGAATACTTTTGTCCATATAGTGTATATTGTTTTTCTTACTGTCTGGGCTGCGAAGTACTGTTGTGACTTACAAATTAAAGTCAAGAATAAAATTAATAATAATAATAATAATAATAATAATAATAATAATAATATGGAACGTTCAATAGAGCCTTGGTATATCACTGTCATATACTATTATGTAGGATGTATCTAGTGTACCCAACATATTGATAGTCAAGATGAGAGCTTTCCTATAGCTTTTGTTATATCTCCCCATTAATGTACATAGTTCTTACACTACCTCACTGAATAAATTTGGTTTGTATGTTATAATTCCTTAGGATAAAACAAAAAAAACCTAGATGTGAAAAATATAACATAATGGTGTGACGCTGGGGTGGACAGAGTATTTTAGTAAATTAGTTACAAGGGCCAAGTGTAGTAAAAAATAAATATATTTTATGAAGCAAACACATTGTATACTATGAATATATAGGTACATTAATCTACAGTATGGTCTTATTTCTTTAATGATTTGGTGGTATCTAATGGCAATAAAGTAATTGTTAAGTTTTTCTTATATTAGGGGACCACTGAAAGATCATCTGGTAACTATGATGGTTGGTACATTTTTTTTTTAAAGATTTACATAAAGTCATATTTTTTATATGTCGACTGTTCCTGTTTTCACTAACTGTATACTACATTTATATTATCTCATGACTGTAATCTGGAATTTATATAAGGCATCTCCTAATCAGAAGGACTTCTGAGTAAATCCTACTTCCTGCCCAAAATTAAAAGGTCCAGAAAAAACCTTAATCTTTTAAGTAGACATATGGCTATGACAGCACACTAGAAAATGATTCAACAAACTTTCTGAAAGAAGTCATAACATTTATAAGAACATTGTAAATTTACACTCCAACATATTTTTATTATTTGTTCTATTCATTTAAAAAAAAAAAAACACTGTGTATTCACTTCAATCTATTGTATATGAGTTTTTTGTCACCCATGAAACATATATAAACTTGTATGAGTCACAAAAGAAGTCATGGGATGGCCCAATCTGACTATTGGAAGTTCATCTGGTTAAACCTAAGTACTAAATTAACGTTTTGACACCAGGGCCCTTATCTATCAAGAGTCTCCAGTGTAGGTGTACTATTCCATAAGATATTCACCTATTACTTGTCACACATTGGGATTGTGTACTCACTTACCTGGTGTCACCTCACAGCCATCGTTGTCCCTCCTGTCTCCCTATCACACTCCCGAGTCCTGTGTCACTATCTATAAACAAACACTGCCTACTGTTCTGCTTCATGAGTGTGGCAATCTTGGATTGCATCACATGATCCATTCTGACCAACCAGTCTCCAGTACTCCGGTCACATGATTCAGCCAGTCTATCAGTGCACAGGGTTCCCAATTTAAAACTAGGAACTGCTGGTTGCACATTGCCAGAACAACTGTCATCTTCAGGTGGCAATCTCCTGGCTCTGATCTGGTTCCTGACTGCAGTATCTTCAACCAGCATTACCAAGTGCTCTGTTCCAGTCAGCAGTATCTCCTGTCAGCAATACCAAGTACCTCTGGTCCTGTCCTTGGCAACCTTCTATCCTTCTCCTGCATCCATCTCATTATGCTCACTGTGGATTCTGTCTCCCATTGGCTGCTTCACCGGGTGCCAATTCTGAGCCTCCTGTGGTTCGCTCCAGTTCTGAGTTCTCAGTAGCAGGTTCCAGGTCTGTGTGCCTGTGTGTGCAAATATCAGTCCTGAGATTCCCATGACCCATTCCAGTCCTGAATTTGTTGCTGCAGATTCCAGTCCTGAGTTCTCTGGTTCAAACTCAGGCCACCAGTACCCACAGAAGCTGTGCCACGCTTCCAGGCAAGGCCAAGATAAACAGAATCTTCCTCAAGGCCCCATCTTCAACTTCTCACCTACTAAAGGGTCCTGGTTCAGATCTACAAAACCCGGCATTGTAACATTACTGTTTCAAGTGCAAAAAAATGATATGCTGTACAAGTACAAAAATCAGTAAGTTACAGTGTATATATCATGATCTGCCTCCTGCAGCTCCTGTCTGCCAAGAACTATGTTGACCTTTTACATTTCTATGTATCCAGCTTGCAGTACCACTGTTCCACCAAAGGGCCCACTGTGGTACTTGGACTGCTCTTCTACCTGCCAGAGCTAAGCTTGTTACTCCAGGATGCTTAGCACCTGTCTCTGGCCTATAAAATCCTGCCTGTCCCAGCAGCCTTTGCCAGCTCATCTGTTGCTTTTACCTCTGCTAGTTCTCCTGTATCCTAACTTGACTTCCTGGTTTTGACCTCTGTTTCTCCCTCCATTTTTGCACCTCTTCCTGTGACCCCTGACCCAGCTTGTTGTGACTCCGCACCTGCTTCTCTCTGGTATCGTGGTAGACCGTCTGGCTTTGATCCCTGGCTTGTTTGACTCTCTTGTGTTACTATGTCTGCAGTGTATTGACACAGTGTCATAAATTGTGGAAATAGCTCTGCTGATCAGGGACCCTATTTATTACCCATCGCATTTTATAATTGATGCATTTCAATCCTCATCGCAAAGATAAGGGTTGAAATATTGTGCATATTTATTAAAAGACCAACAGGAAAAGCAGTCATGAAAGACTGCTGTTCCTGCGAAGACTCGTCTCTTATCTTATCTATGGTCACCATCGCAAAGTGATCACCTTTGCAACAGTGACCAGAGGAGAGAGCAGTGAGATGCGGTAAGGGATTCAGAGATCCCTCTATTGCAATACTCTCCCATAGAAGCAGAGCTGAAAAATGACACATACGGTAATGTACGCCACATTACAGAATGTGTAATTGTCTTTTCAGAACGTATTAAATTGCGGTACATTGCAGTCACCATAGACATCTAAGGGAACAGTTCTCAATTTGAAAAAAAAGTACAAAGCACTGTTAAGAAATGTACACATTACTTAAATGTGCGTTTAAATGGCTGTTTAATGAAAAAAAGTTATAATAAATAGACCCCCAGGTCAGGTTCTTTCTGGCTGCCCCACAAATCTAGACCTGATGAAGGCAACCATGGTAGATTTATTTAACTTTAAGTTCATTAACAGCCAGAGATAACTAGGAAATCATTAGTTATTCCAATTTGTACTGCTTTGGAATGAACTGAAATACTAGCCACTGTAATTTACCATAACTATGGATGCTTTTAGCAGCTATGACTTACAAAAATATTTTGTGGTCAAGA
Source organism: Mixophyes fleayi (assembly GCF_038048845.1). Lineage (NCBI taxonomy): Eukaryota > Metazoa > Chordata > Amphibia > Anura > Limnodynastidae > Mixophyes > Mixophyes fleayi. The sequence continues at coordinate 116,497,141 of NC_134406.1, read as the reverse complement.
TTTCAACATATGTAGTTTATCTCTTCCACAATAATTGTAGACCTTTAGTGTGTGTGGGATACATTAAGCTTTCATTTGGCTTTGGTTCACAAAGTTCAGTACCACATTAAAGGTGAATGTTGTCGATCCAAAAGCAGCAACCGATATTTATCTTCCGAAATAAGTTGCATCTGTCTGCCGTCTTATTAAGATATAGCAATTTGTATGGAAACTATCATTTGACAAATTTCTACTGCTGTTAACAGTAAGTTGTTCATTTATTATATGAAGTCTTGAGTTACAATTTATGTAGAACAGAGTATGTTTTAAAATATGTGACAGTTGTACTAGGGTATGCGCAACATGTATAAAATCACACAAGAATTCTTTCTCTTCAGTGTGCCTTCCTAATTATTCTTCTGTGCTATAAATATATGGTTATTGTTTATTCATTCATGATTTGCAATATAGCATTATATTTATATAAATAAGTTGTACGCGTAGTTATAGTTGATATTATTTGTTCATTCTGCTCCAATGACTATCAGGAGTTGTTCTTCCATACGAAACAAGCAAAAACGTCACATAAATTCATCTGTACAAACATTTCCAAACAGAGAATACCTAAACACCCGAAACGCTTTCTTAGGCTCATATTTTTAAATATACTAAACATTGTGAGATCTATGTAGTGGCTTCATATGATTCTCAAGGACACATGAACACATGCACAGCATTTATTGTTTCTAACTCAGTCACTGTCTCTAAAACAGGACACCATGTAACAGTGTGCTTCTTTTGTTGTTATTTTTACTCAGTCCAACCTCTCTTCCCACACATTCTTGGAATCAGCTTATTAAAAATATTTAGAAAATAAGAATCTTAATTATTACCTTTATTATTATAGTGGGATGTCTGCATCCTTCTATATTTTGCCCTCCCCCCAAATGAAGGTCCCTGCTTGTTGCATCCTTTTGAACATTTCTGGACTGACCAGGTGAAGCTTACGGTGCAAATCGTTTTGTTTCTGCAAAACCATGAATTACACATGCATGAAAAGACACATAGCAGCTCTTTGTCGTAGGCTGGGTACACACTAAAGTGTTTTTAACAGATTACCAGGCCAAGATAAACAACCAGTTGACCCGACATCACAGTAGTGTGTACCTTGCAACGAGGAATGATTATCGTTCCAAAGCCCATCGTATAGTTGAACGAGATTTTAAAATTAAACTAAAAATCTAATTTAACAATGGAATGATGTTGCTTACATTTTACAGAGTGCATGCACTCATGACTGCAGCACTGGAACCAAGCCAATAATATATTTTGAAAATAAACTCTATTATCTAACCATACATTAGGAGCCACTGCTATAACTAGATGAGAAATAAGTAAAGCAAGAAACAAATACTGTTGCCCAGCCACTATGCTAAAAATAGTACTTTATATCATGTATGCTTTAATGAAATATCGTGTTCTATTCTTACATAATTAATGAGCAAGAGAGGGAGAAATCTGGAAAACCCAAAACACAATGAATGATCTAATGAGCAAGGGTAACACTGAAAGCAGTAGTGTTTGGGTAGAGAAGGTCAGTGTTACAACAGTTATCTGGGTGACACGTGAAAAAGAAATAGATGCACCCTCCAGCACTAGTCACAGGTGGGAGAGCTGCATTAGATGTCTGTAGGCTGTGGCACTAGCCAGGCAGCGGGGATCTATATTCGCAGCAGTGAAGCAGCCTTAGGGCCGGGAGCTTCAGCTTTACCTCTGGAGCAGATCCGGGTGGCACCGGTGACTCTATCCTCTCAGGCCGCCTCATACAAAGGGCTTGGTCTCGTACAAAGGGCTCGGTCTCATCCTCTCGCAGTTCACACAGCTGGAACCAAAGCGGAATAACCAATGATGTCACAGCAAGACGAAGGGCCTGCTCCTTACATTTACGTTACAATTTCATCAAAACCAGGCTAATTGCACAATCTGATTTTCATGTGTGTGTTGCTTTACAAACATAACAGGCCAGTATTGCCCCCTGGTCAGTACTGGTATAGGTAAACCAGAAAACCTTAATTTGTAAGATGGTCAGAGTAGGTGCATATGAGTCACCTGATAAATAACACTAAATAACAGGCCAAGTTATTATTACATCATATGACCAGACTGGTGCCATTAGTCCAACTAGTCAGCAAAGAGTTCTGCCTCAAAACCAATGGTAACCAATAGCAATACCACGACGGCATGTCAGGATCAGGACCACATCAGGATCTTTACAGCCGATGGTTATGACAGATGAAGAGCACAGATCTGACGGTAAATCGTGTAAAACTTTTGTGTGCAGTGCACACATGAATCAGCATGCTGAATGGAACTCTTCTTTATTTTTGCTGGTAAAATTGCTACAAATATCACTTTGTTTGAATTTTCATGTAGTGTGTACCCAGCCTTACGCTGCATATTTTGGTTGAACATACTTTTCTGATATTGTGAATACAAAAACGTATGTTGCAAAACAAGTGACCATTTAAGTGAGTTAGAAGTAGTACTAAATTACTTTGATTTGTTAAATAAAATAATAACTACTAGTAAAGTGAAGAAAAATGTAGCAAAATGAAGTAAGACAAATTATGTAAACAAGGAATACCCAATTTTTAAGTACAAATCTATTAAATTTAAAGTAGGATAACCAATGTAGTTCCTCAAACAAGTTTCAACATGTATTTTCCAATCTCAAACAATTTTCAGAATAAGACATCATTATCCTCGGATTAACATTTAATTATTTGTATTACTGAGTGCCTAAGGTTTAAATCTAACAGAATAAATCTTTTGTTTAAAGCCTCAAAATGGTCACAAGTTCTTTTGGAAGAACAGTAAAAAAAATCATCACATCACTTGCTAACAGTAAGTGGCGCTACTGTAACAAGAGTGAAAAAGAGTTCAAACATAAATATAAGTGGCTACTTAGGTCTGAGAAAAGGAGTCCATAGAAGGCCGCTACGGAGGTAGTTAATATATTAGGATCCGTCCATTTAAATAGCATATATAACTTGCTTAAAAGTAGTGTGTAATTTTGATATATTATTTATAAATGTGGTTGTTCTTACATAGTATATTATCATACTACATACTAGCAAATAGTATTAGTAACTGCCAATATTGCTTGACTTTCGTAATTAAATTAAATATAATATCCAAAGAGCAATTTATCATGAAAATTGACAAAATATTTGAATTGTATACCCCTCAATAACTATACTGACTAAAGCAATGGTTCCCAAACTGTGTGCCTAGGCTCCCTGGGGTGCCTCGGCGATCTCACAAGGGTGCCTCGGCCAGGGCCAATGGTAAGCAAGGCGGGGGACTACTTGGTAATTATTTTGGCTTAGGGGTGTCTTGAAAAAATTATAGATGCCCTAAGGGTGCCTTGAACTGAAAAAGTTTGGAATCCACTGGACTGAAAGTGTCTTTCAGAGTATACTTTGTTTGCTGTACAATATAATGGGGATAATTTATGACAGTCATGTATGTGTAAATGCAGATACAGTGATTTTATGTCATTGTGTATAAGTTGTGTTTTGCATCTCTATCGTGTCTAAGCATGCAAAAGAGGTGGATTTTTTGGATGCGCAAATGTGTCTGGACAGCAGTATCAGGGTAAGTGTGCCAAAAGTAGAGGTGATTAGACAAATTGGGATGCAATACACTACTTTAAAAGCTTTTTGGACATGGGAACAGATTGAATTTTTCTGTCTAAAGTCAGTATTTCAATACAAGCTATACTGTATACTATGAGCATGTTAATTTACTGAACAAATAGAACTGACTAGCATAATGTGGAGTTCCCAGATCCAAGAGCATGAACTACGAAACGTATTTACTTGTAACATTTCCACCAAATAAACAGATCTGAAAGTTAAGCACGCACCACAACAATATTAGACAGGGAAATGCTACAATCAACCAATCCCTTCTCTCATGCAGCTCAACTCAGTACATTATGTAGAAGAAGCCCACATGTACAAAGGCATAGCTAAGGGCACATGTGTAAGAATTAATTTTCTCGTGTGAAAAAGCAGTTCATTCAAAGTCATGCAAACATCAGGAACTGGCTATTCCAATTTGCAACACAGAAACAGGAATTAGAGAAAAGTATATAATATAGCATGTCATGCTGTTTTTTTCCTCCGAAACACTTATACTCACTGCCAAACATCTGCTGCAGTTATTTGTATATTTAGTGATGCAAGCAATAACAATGTCCACAAACTGTTTTATTGCGGATTTTTCCCCATATTTTGTCCAATTTTAAAAATGCAACTTGATGCAGTTCATGTACGTACTAAGTCTATGAGGATGGATCTAAAAATACATAATATATCATTCAATCTATTTTAACAAGCTGTTAATATGTGGTTTACATGCCAAAAATCTAATAAGAAAGGATTTTTTAAAACACATCATACTTTTAAAAATATTAATTAAAAACATTTGACCGTGAACAAATATGCATTATAACATGTGCAATTTTAATTGTAAAAAAACCACTGTGGTAATAGAATAGAAGTGGTAGCAAAAAGTTAAAAGTTCACATAAACTCATGCAATTTTAAACAATATATGGATATTTTAAAAGAAAAGGAAGTAATGTGAGGGATGTTAATCTATTCTTCCAGAATTCAATTCAAGATTCTCACCTTCAGAGCCCTCTCTTAAGCTGGGTACACACTACACGGTTTTCGTCCAATAATCGGCTCAATCAGCCGACATACGACTGCTCGTTCAAAAGTCAGGTCAGTGTGTGTAGTGACACGATGGTCGAAAGGCTGCCCAAATGGACGATTGTCGCCTCATTTGGTTGGTCGTACCGTTTAATATTTTCGTTCCAATCTCGTTTCCGTTGTGTAGTGTGTACAAACTTCCGACCGATACACAACAGTGAGTACGAAATTACAGTCATTGCTCACGACAACATGGCTGTAAAAAGTCGCTAAAGGGATGTCCGCTCTTCCCTTTATCGTCCTAAACAAGGCTAGTGTGTATGCAGTCCATGGACCGAGCAATCGGAACATCAATCGCATTTAAAATCGATCAGCATAAAAAGTTGGTGGAAAATTCTGTAGTGTGTACTCCTCCTCTTCTTACATCTCTGACCTTGTCACAGGATATGCTCCCTATTGCCACTGCAGTCTGTCCCTGACCTTCACCTCTTCTCCTCTCTGGTAACCACCTCTCATGCCTCCAAGACTTCCCCCATGCTGCTCCAGATTTATGGAACTCATTACCAGGCTCTCTCTAAACCCACCTCTTCACTATAGCCTATACTAATACCTACACTTGATACAACTTCCCCTCCATGTTCTACCAGCTTCAGTCCCACAAGCCCCTATTGTCTCTAGGTTTAGAATGCAAGCTCTCATGAGCAAAGCCCTCTGTACCCTTTGTTTCATATCTGCAACTCCTTCATCATCCTTGTCTATACTTGTTTAGTATTATGTATTTTTTTGATTTATAACTCTGACTACTGACTGTAGCACCCTACAAAGAAATGATAATGATGATGATGCTCAGTACATTTTTTTGTACAATTCTTTCATCTGCATTTACAAGTTATATTTTAGCAATGCACTTTAGTAGATCCAATTCTGAAGGAGCAGTCTCTATCTGACCAGTAGCCCTTCAGTTATGAGCTAGCACCTGTGACATCCAAAGCATGTTGATATGTGTTCAAAAATCATAGTCTATAAGTGGCAGTAAATCGCTTTTCCGATGGAAAAGCTGACAAAGGTAGTGAAGAGTAGTTCTAGAAGGCTGTAGGCTGAACTATCTAGCCACAGGTGTAGCTGTGAACAAACTGAAATAATGACTTTGTGTTGAAGCAGTGCTGGTTAACCCTGACAGGATACACTGTTCTTGCTCAATGAATGCTTCATTATCATCATCACCACCAATTATTTATATAGCGTGACCAATTCCACAGCACTGTACAGAGAATATTCTTAATTTCCTGCCCCACCTACCAGTATGTTTTTGGAGTGTGGGAGGAACTGGGGTAAACACACATAAACACGGGAAGAACATACAAACTCCACACAGATAAAGCCCTTGTCATGAATCAAAATCATGATCCCAGTGCCAGTCTCTGATGGTGATGGGAGGACAGAAGTCGTTAGAAGTGCCATCCCATCACCATCAGAGACTGCCACCTTCCATTGCAAAAACAAAAAATGCAAAACCTGCACCCATGTCCTACCAACAAACACAGTCCACATACCAAACACACAACGGGATTATAAAATCACTGACACATTCTCATGTACATCCTCCAATGTGGTGTACATGATACTGTGTACAAGATGCCCTAAGGGAATTTACATTGGAGAGACCAAGCAGTAACGGCAATCCAGGATGAATTTACACAGACACACAATAATGAAGACTCTTAATACTGAAAGGTCTTTTTAATAATGACAGGGAGAGAAAAATATGGAAATTCAAGCTGATAAGAACATTCCACTCATTGACTAAAGGACTCAATCTAACACCTGTATGTATGATCCACTACATGGACACACTTCACACCCCACAGCAGAGTGTAGACCTCTGAACTCGTAGGACTTTTACTCTTCCATCCATAACGAAAACCTCCTTTTTATTACTTTAGCTTATCTTAATACCCCCACCCCCACCCCCATACACATTTCTTGATGTAACAGCTCTTTAATGTAGTGCCTTTTTCAGTCATTGATTTGTAAACTTGCCTGATGAAGTGGCCTCTGTGCTCTGAAAGCTAGCAAATATAATAATATTTTTTTGGGGTTAGCCAATAAAGTTTTCACTACTATAATACTTTTGTCTTTTTAGACACAAAAGTATTTAACATCACAAAGTACAATATGCCCATTTGGGTGAAACCATCCTTCAGTGAACCCTTAACTGTCCTCAATAAATTCTAATTCAGACCCAGACTTTTATGTACCTGTTTCCAAAAGTTATTTACTATACTGTACAACTTGGGTTTGCAATAAGCAGTATAATTTTGGCACAGTGAAATGCTAATTTAGTAATTGGAAAATATAATGCAAAGTGGTTACCATTGCTTACATCAATCACAATAGAACCAGTGTTTTCTCAACATTTTTGGTATTTGGAAAATATGAAAACTTGCTATAATAATATTAACAATAATAATAATAATAAACATTTATGGGGCTCTGGTATAGTTGAATGCATTTGCTTCCTCAAACATAAGCAGAAAAAGACGCACGGTTGAAAAAAAAGTGCTTTTATGTGCATACGTTCAGTCAGAAGCATCTTATGATGTGTTCAGTTGTACATCAGTAGCAGGTTTATGCCAGGAGAAACAAATGTGTATACTTATGCCCCATAATAGCCTACAGAAAACGTTGAATTAGTGTAGAGATGTGGTTTGACAATGTTAATAGCAAATGCGAAAGACACATTACACTATTTGCACACAATACAATAATCTAATGAATTGTTATATACACAACAGACAATAGAGTATGGACAGAATTATTAATAAATACAAAAAATTGCATTTGCAATATAAAGCAGTGATGGGCAACAGGTGGCCCTAGGCCCACATGCAGTCTTCCGATCCTTCACCTGCAGCCCCCTGCTCCTTCCTGCTTTATTGTCAGATATATTTGTTATAGATTGTAACAATTGCTTAAATGTCTGCTGATATGTTGTCATAGATAGGTGTCTCTTTTTTGACTAAATGTTTTCTTTTAAATTATTACTGAGATTAGGGGTAATCTGCGGCCCTTTGAAGGTTAGAGGAGAATGCCCCATGTGGTCGCTGAAGTCTATAATATTTCTTATCACTGTTTTAAAGTAAAAACTAATATCAAAATCTGTGCTTTCTATCCTGCCACAGTCCAAATGAAAAAATCAATTAGGTAATGCGAATAAATGGTTTCATATAATACATCAGCCACACTAATGAATTCAGTACTAATAGTGGGAAGGGTCAAAATACAATAGGGCTGCTAGATCATCATAATCATTTTGTGTATGCAACCATGTCTACACCATCTGCAATTATGGGAACACGCCTTTACTGTACTCTGCCTACACTTGTCTGTCATTCACTCCCCCATTCCGCCTCGTGAAATGTAAGGGACCATAAGTGTAGGACACGAAAAAATCTGCATGCATATGTGTGCATGTGCATTTCTGGTGTACATGCTCATTACGGAGTATTTTATGCAAAAAAAAAAAAAAAGACGTACATCCAACTCTATATGAGCCTCATATATTTTGGTATCTGCACATGTATTTCTTTGACTTGCAGTGTAATAAAACAGAAAAACAGAAAAATCGCAGATAATTCCACACAGAAATCCTTAAATGGGATGACAAAGTTAATGTTATCTTTTAGAAGTAGTTATAAATAATTAGATTTGAAGCAATGATTCTACTTCACCTTGGGAGTGAACTCACCCGAGTGTATCAGGTTCCTGTAATATAAAAATCACTAATTATAAGATCTTGAATAGAGAAAAACACTCATTCTCCTGGTTTGTTGCACTGTGTGTGTGTACTGCAATGAGCATGGAAAAAAGAAAAAAAGCCAGAGAATTATCTAAGGGGGTCAGAGAGAAGATTGTAGCCAAGCATGGACAATCTCAACCTCCTTGGACGTGGCTGCATTAGAAACCTTGATCAAAGAGAGCAACACCGCATTGTTCGAATGGTGGAGAAAGTACCTCCATCAACTTCCAGATTCAAGTTCACTTTCAGACACAAAGTACAATAGTATCAACATGCATCATACGTCACCAACTCAATGAAAGGGGATTATATGGTTGGGGCCCTGGATGGTCACTTTGCTGAGAGAGAGATAAGAAAGCCAGACTGGAGTTTGCCAAAACACACTTGAACAAACCAATTCCCTTCTGGGAGAACATCCTGTTGACAGATAAGACCAAAATTAAAGCTTTTGGTAAAGCACATCAGGCCCGCGCATTAAGGCACGAATACTGAGCATATTGTGTGTTTATTTTATACTGCACGTAAATCGGCTCTGCATACTCCCAAAGTCAACAAGGAACGGATCTAAAGATACGTGTGAAGTTGACTACGGGTGTAAGTTTACTCTGGTATACTAGACCAGACACTGCAGGATACATACAATACCTATGTGGAATATAAATGTGGGCAGCCCGGTGGCTTAGTGGTTAGCACTTCTGCCTCACAGCACTGTGGTCATGAGTTTGATTCCCGACCATGGACTTATCTGTGTGGAATTTGTATGTTCTCCCCGTGTTTGCGTGGGTTTCCTCTGGGTGCTCCGGTTTCCTCCCATACCCCAAAAACATGCTGGTAGGTTAATTGGCTGCTATTAAATTGCCCTTAGTCTCCCTCAGTCTGTCTGTGTGTTAGGAGATTTAGATTGCAAGCTCCAATGGGGCAGGGACTGATGTGATTGAGTTCTCTATACAGTGCTGTGGAATTAGATGTGCTATATAAATAAATAGATGATGATGAATAGAACGCACAGAAAAAAAATAATTAAGCAATTAATGTTAATTTTTGAAAAATATATATATTTTTTCACTTGGAAAAACATTTATTAGGCTGTCCTTAATGTCTATTGTGCACAGACATATTTTTTTACAGTTGCTCCTTTCTCTAGGGTTGTGCGCTACATGTAGATATTCTGTTGACATGAATGGGCAATAGAAAGGAATGGGTCATTTACATAAAGAGAACTACACAGAGCTGGTAATCATTTTTCTCACATTAATGGTGGTCCAGTTAATCTCTGTTAATGTGTTGTCAAAGCAAGGAGTCCCTGAAATTTCCTATGACAGCAAATAAAACTGAGGCTAGAATGGGAAACTGTAATAGCTGAGCTGCTATTCATCATTATCATCATTATTTATATATTTATTTATATAGCACCAATAATCCTGCAGCTCTGTACAGTGAATATTTGTCACTCACATCATTCCCTTCCCCATTGGAGTCTACAGTCTAAATTCCTTAACATACATAGGCAGAAACACAGACTAGGGTCAATTTGATAGCAGCCAACTAACCTACTATTATGTTTTTGTGGGAGGAAACCGAAGCATCCGGAGTAAACCCACGCAAACACGGGGAGAACATACAAACTCCACATTGAAAATCCTATTGCTAGCTGCTATTGACAAATTTCTTATGGATTTTTATTTTTATTTTCATTGGTTACCAGAAGAAAATGTGTCTTTTGGATTACAAACATGGAGACTTTGGGTTACAATTATGGAACATTTCCCATTTGGTTAAAAGAAGAAAATCACCTTGACTGGGGCACAAAAAATGTATATTTTTAAAAAAAATTTTTTAATAATTATGTCTGTGCTTTATTTACATGTTACTGCTTGTTTATTTAAATGAAACAGGGTCTTATGGATCCATTAACATTATAATGGGATTCCATGGGGTGACAAAGATGCAACTCCTGGGGATAAATGTATCAAGCTGCAAGTTTCCGGTGGGTTTGAAAAGTGGAGATGTTGTCTATAGCAACCAATCAGGTTCTAGTTATCATTTTGTTGAATGTACTAAATAAATGAAAACTAGAATCTGACTCCACTTTTCAATCCCACTGGCAACTCGCAGCAAGATACATTACATACCACCAGGGGTCCCAATATTCATATTCCTCATGACCATGGCCTTTCAGGGCAGGGCTGGTGTTCTTTGAAAGGGAAAGAGGGGAGGGTACCTTGTTTCTATGCAGGACCAGGACCTACCAATTTAGAGGTTTCAGTCCTGCATTTACCAGTCTGTTATAATAGGGGTACCTTTCTCTGAGGGTTTCATTGTTAATAGTGAAATCCAGACCAGGGTGGCTAGTCTGAGACTGTTTTACACTCTAGCAGGGAAACCCCAAACTACTTGTCACCCTGCTTTAGTAAGAACCTGTCTGGGCTGTTGAGTCCTGGGGCTGGTTAAAGAATTTGGTAGCAAACACACCCTCTTTTTATTTACTTATTTTTAAAATGCACAGAGCTACTTCCATTCACTTCAATAGCTTATACATTATACATACATATATACATTTTAATGTGGTTGAAATACAGATGATATAAATGATTGGGATATAAAAATAAATGGGAAAGACTTGTGATCTGGACGCATTCATAAACGCAAGCGAACATGTCCAGCCAGTGTCGGACTGGGGCATGAAGGACCCAGCGGGGGACTGCAACGCTAGGGGCCCACCAGAGGGGGTGTGGCCAGTCATCATAGAGGCGAGACCAGACACTAGAGGGGGAGTGGTCAGCCCACGAAGGACAGCTAGCACCATAGTGTAGTATATAAAGAATGTGTGTATATAAAGAGTACATAGTCTTGACCTGCCCCTTAGATTGGGAAGAACAGTCACTAAAAATCGGCATTGTCCCACTAGACCAGGCTTGGCTAACCTGGGGCACTCCAGGTGTTGTGAAACTACAAGCCCCAACATGCTTTGCCAATATATAGCAGCTAATTACTGGAAGGGTATGCTGGGACTTGTAGTTTCACAACACCTGGCGTGCCACAGGTTAGTCAAGCCTGCACTAGACTCAGAACATTTGACAGACTGTCCTACCTGTTCTTGTCACTTTTACCACCTGTGGCTGCTGGTTTCTTTAGTTGAGGCTTGTCTGGATCCTGGAATGTTGAGGGCCCTCTTTGGAATTTTCTAAATGTACCTATTACTTTTTCCAACCAGCCCCGGCGTTTAATCAATAGGACCCACAATTAATACTTAGGCCTTCCTCCAGCCCCAACATTAAAGTAATAGTATTCCCATTTAATAAACCTATTTCCCTCCCTCCAGACAGCCCCTGCAATAAATTTATCGCAATTCTGTATAATAAATATACCTATTTCCCGCAACCGTCACTGTCATTAAATAATTCATATTCACATTTAATAAATAGACCTCATGCTCCTCAAACTCAGCCCCACATTCAATTAATAGCCCCCAAACCACCCCATCTTAAATTAATCGTCCCCACTATAAAATTAAATTGCCCCACCTTCACCCTACAAAGAAACTAGCACCCATTATTTAGCCACTACCTACCATACACACATTACATTGCCACAAGCCCGCTATGCCTTCACACACACATTACTGTGCCCCTTCATCACCATGCTGTGCCTCCTTATGATCACAGTGCGCCCTTCATGCTGCTTTCGCTCCCCCCTTCTCCTGGCCCCCCTTCACACTTTGCATTGCTGCCTTGGCCTCTTTTCACTATTTGCCATGCTTTCTGTGCTCTTCCTTCACTCTCTGCCATGCTGTCTGTGCTCTCCCTTCACTCTCTGCTATACTCCCACTTCACTCTGCCATGCTCCTCCTTCACTCTGCCATGCCCCCCCTTCACTCTGTCATGCTCCCCCTTCACTCTGTCATGCTCCCCCTTCACTTGATTTTTCTATCTGCTTGTTTCTTTTCTTTTATTTTCTTCTGTCTTCTGCGGCGCTCCTCACTGAACATCGGGCGTGATGATGTCACGCCCAACATTTTTTTCTTTTTAAAGTTTCTTGCTCCCTCCACCAACGAAGAGGGGAGCAATTCAGGGTTGGTGCCTACCGGGGGCTAGCCCAGTCCCCCGGCGGGCCAATCCGACCCTGTGTCCAGCACATAAAAAGCGTGTATACCAGATGTGTACTACATAGCTTTTATATGCATATTCACATGCAGTTTGCACTTGTGCTTTTTGACTTTTTTTGTTCAAGTTATTAGGTCCCATTTATGTTGAATCTATAAATGCTGGCAATAGAGTGAGAGCTATGGAGTTCCCTATATATATAAAAAAAAGAAATGAAAAGGAAAATACTACACAGTACTATGTTTTTTATTGCCCTATATGTATCTATGTTTCCCTGTATATTGTACTTAAAATAAAAAATATATTTGTTTACAAGAAGTATCTGTCATCCAAATAAAATTATATAAAATTTGTTTGGATAGATCATTTATTTATTCCTGGTGAACTATATATAAAAGTTAGTCCGATAAGTACAAACTAAACACTTGGGGGCATATTTACTAAACTGCGGGTTTGAAATAGTGGAGATGTTGCTTATAGCAACCAATCAAATTCTAGCTTTCATTTATTTAGTGCATTCTACAAAATGACAGCTAGAATCTGATTGGCTGCTATTGGCAACATCTCCACTTTTTCAAACCTGCAGTTTAGTAAATATACCCCTTAGGGCTTCGTCCGACTGTCTTAGATGCATCTGCGTATGCACAGTGGAACTAAAAGCGCTAACTTGTGCTTGAAGTTGTTAAAGAAATGTACAAAATGTATTTTAAAAATAATTGACTAGCATTCTGATTAGAAAAAAGTGATTAATTTAAATAAAGCAAATTTTTTTTTTTTTTTATGAATATCCTCTGCAAACGAATCCTGAGGTCATAATAGCAAAAAGAGGATTGAGGTGGTACATTTTCTGTCATAATACTTATGAAATATTCTTTGCATGGGGAAGCTTTAATCAGAGAGACCTAGCAAATCTCTTTGCTGGTGGAGTGTACTGACAGAGCACTTGATATCCCTGGAAATTACCAATCTCTGGCAAAAACACCAGTTTTTGCCAGGGAAGGCTATTCTGTAGATAATAAATAGAGCTCTTATAATAGTTTATACCATTTTGTCTGGGAGAAGAGTGGTTTACTAGATGTTTCTTTACTTGTATTGCTCTTTATCCCCTAGTGTCTGTTCTTCAGATGAACTTTGTTTTCTTCCTGTTAGTGTGCGCTTTAAAATCATAGCTAATTAAATGAACAAAACTAACAAAGTGGGGCTCAAATATATAAAGGAAATATTATAGTATATATCTTTGTATGTTGAAATTAGCATCTGACACTGGAACTAATTATAAAACTGCAAAGAAATATGTTCATTATTGCCATCAAATATACCTCCCAGAATTTGAAAGAAAAAAAATCTGGATAAAAATAAGTTCCTCCCATTTTTATTGAAAGCCCAGGATGATGCTCTATAAAACCATATTGCTCTAGGGTGTGGTTCTTCAGGCCCTCCTCCAAAGTCTGTATCCCCAGACCACATGGGACAAAAAGGCAGAACAGTGGGCAATGGTCCTCAGACGCCCCTTCAATGCATGGTTAGAAGGGGACCATTACCTTGGGATCTATCAAGGCTTCAAGGCGGCCCAAATCTTCTACCCCTCCAACCCCAGAAGGGGGTCCTCAGAGGTTTCAGGGAGGTGAGAGCCAAAAGGGCCGTATTACCTCCCCTAGATTATTGTGACCGAGCCCAAAAGGGCCTACCACACCCTCTTATCCAAGTAAAAAAAATAACTAAAATAAGTGAAAGTGACATACAGTAAGAAAAATAAATAAGTGACCATGATACTGCATCAGACTTTTGGCCAGATTTGTAAAAATTTCCCACTCATCCAAAATGCCAGGGCAAAAAAGTGCGTACAACAAAAAAGTGAGACCAATGCTATTCTTACCACATGGGGTCACCACTCCCAATCATTTTTTAGGCACCCCCAGGTTGCTACTCTGGGTGCACATATGTCCTAGTCATTCTTGCTCTCGGCCCTTTAGGCAGAGGACCAAGATACCCTGTCCGTTATGGGAGGGCCCCTGATTTCCCTCCTAGGACAGTACACTTGATCTTAGTCAAAAGAATGATAAGCCCCTCTCATGATCCACGGGTTAGCCCAACAGCACCAATCCGTTCAAACTACATCCAGATTTGCCCAAACCAAAGCTCTCTCTTTCACTGCTATTTGAAGCAGAATGTTATAGAATGTAATGAAAGCTTGGCTAAAATATTTTTAAGGGTCCTGGGAAAGTGTACTATTTCCCCAGGGCCATCTTAACAACATTATGGGCCCCCGGGCAAAGCAGTGCACCGGGGCCCCTACATATATATATATATATATATATATATATATATATATATATATATATATCTATATATATCTATATATATATATATATATATATATATATATATACATATATATAGTGATAGGTATAGAGATGCAGATATATATATAGATATAGATATAGATATATAGAGATAGATAGATGTACTTGCTCAGTGACCCTTGAAGGTTTTTTTTGCAGGTTTTTTCTTTTGCAGGATTATTTATTCTAATTAAGTGCCCTGACTATGGGGCCCCCTTGCCCGTTGGGCCCCCGGGCACCTGCCCATCGTGCCCAATGGAAAAGATGGCCCTGTATTTCCCTGCTGTGTAATTAAATGTATAGGCATAACTTATGATATTATGATAACATTAATAACTGCTTACTTCATTCATCTGTGGATTAATGTATCTGTGTATTAATGTATATTATGAATTCAGACTTAGTTTGTATACATTTGACTTAAAACAATTTTTTTTTATAAAGATGATCATTTAGTTAAAATGCACAACTGAATGCTTAGAAAGAGCTAATTACTTCTCCCAAGAATCACAGTAAGTGTTTCACGTATACATTATTCTCACTAAGGAGTTTATTTAACAAACCCTTCCATTATGTAGATTTTCTATTTACGCTTATCAAAGTAATAGACAATCTTCTTTTGGGAAATTTATCAACAAAAACATGGCACTGGAGAAGCTGAGTGATGAGAGAGGCTAGAGTTGTCTTACCACTCGCCAGGCCAGTCTGTTGTTAATCTGCACATAGACTTGGACTTCCAAGAATTTTTTTATAACATTATTAAAACATAAAAACTAAATAAATAAAAATAACTTTATTAAAAAAAATAGTCCTTTATTTTAACAATAAAGCCTATTTTTCTTGTTCTGTCCCCTGGTCAACTCGATCCTAAGATGGCTTTAGCAATGGGAGGACATTGGCAGTGCTTTACATGAGGAAGCATCGCTAGAGGCTCCTGGTGAAGGCTACCAACAGCGAAAATTGCTATAGTCTTTACCAGTCTGGGGGGTCTGATAATTAGAAAAAATCCTTCACTCTAACTCCAGTTTTTGCTCAATCTAAGGGTCATCTGCTATTGATAAATAGACCTCAAATGATTGAAGCACACTTTATATAGTTCCTATTTAAATTTATTTAACATCTTCATTGTAACATATGATATTAGTAATGCTGGCAAAATCTGGTCCTTTTTAAACAACACGTTTCCTATTAAATATCTCAAAAGAGTAGAATAAGACATTCCTTCCTTAAATATTCAGTCTAAAGGTTTTTTCTTTCTTCATACCTATTTCAGAAACAGATCTGGGCTATGAATTACATTCAGGGCTGCAAATTTAAGGAGATTGGACAGCAATAGAAAGGAAAATTAAGAAACCAACACAAGTAGGATCCACAAGGTCATTTGAAAGACAAAACGTAATAGATAACAGATTTAACATGTGCTATTGTCCTAGGTTATGCTTGTATTACTGCAATAGAATTATCATCACTGCCACTGTCTGCTTCTAAAAAAAAATTGTGTTACACATACAAACTGTACTGTAAACACATTGTTGTTGTTTTTTTTTTTAATAAATAGACATGTTTTATTAATGACTAAATAACAGAAAACACTCTACATATATTTTTTACGAAGATGTTTGATGAAATAATAACACAATTGTGAACTGGAAAAAATAGCTACATCTCAAACTAGAAAAAAAATATCTAAAAAGGCCATTTCTGTAGTTAATAAATTGTCTCCTTAGAGCCTGTAAGAGATTAGAAATGATTCACATCTCATACACAGAGCCATCAGTCTCAAGAGGCAAGCTATCCTAAAGCTAGATAGAGCTGCAATACCTACAGATAAGGCTGTAAGTCTAGTCATTAAAGATGTTAATCTAACATGTAAAGCTGCAACATTTTTATATCTAGCTGCCAGACTACCAGAGGGAACTGCCAATAACAAAGAGCCATAACTAGAGAATAAACTGTCAAGGGTGCTGTACAAGTTGCCAGGGAACCAGGGGAAGTTTAGATCCAGCCTAAAGGAAAAGAGGGAGTCAGATACCAGGGACACTCCAGGGGGTAAATATATCAAAGTGCGGTTTTTACCTCAAGGGGAAGTGTTGCTTGCATCTAATGCCCCTTACTATACTATAATGTATTTGCACCTGAATGCCCCTTATCTGCCTCTTGAAATGCAAGAGGGTATAGGTGTTAGATACACGCATCTTCAAAGAATGGTGCAATTTGGGCATATGGCCAGTGCACACATTTTGCAAAATATTCAAAATCACAACATTCTGAAGCATTTACATCCATCTCTAAATTAAAGAAATGTAAATAGGTAATTGCATACAGATGTTGCACAGAAATGTCAGCCACCAATGCCTGTTTTTGTCAGAGAATGATAATGAAGATGGTCAAGAATAGCCACAGGCACTCTAATCTCCAGCAGCCAGGGGCGGACTGGCCATCTGGCACTTCTGGCAAATGCCAGAAGGGCCGATGGCTTGATGGGCCGCTCTGTCCACCCGAGCAGCAGCACCTCCTGGCAGCACTTTTTTTTCCCCCACCGGGCAGCACATACGTTACTATGCGAAGGGGGCACAAACCCCTCTATGTCAGGTCTAAGATCCTCTGAAGGGGGCAGTCGCTGACTGTGCAGTCGCTGATGGCGACCAGCCAGCTTCACACTCCCTGCGCTTCCAGTCCATTTTTTTTTTAACTTCCGCGCGGCCGCGCGATGTGACATCATGACGTCACGCAGCCGTCCAGGAGCCGTCGGTCTGTTGAGCGCGCAGGGGTGTTGAGGTGAGTTGGTGTGTCCGGGGATAGTGACAGGTACTGGAGGAAGGGGGGAAAGAGTAAAAATAACTGCATGGGAGACTGTACGGGAGAAGTGATTTAAAATGTCTGCAGGGGGGGTGTGAGGGACAATGCCTGCAGGGGGGGGTGTGAGGGACAATGTCTGCAGGGGGCAGGGGGGGTGTGAGGGACAATGTCTGCAGGGGGGGGGTGTGAGGGACAATGTCTGCAGGGGGCAGGGGGGGTGTGAGGGACAATGTCTGCAGGGGGGGTGTGAGGGACAATGTCTGCAGGGGGCAGGGGATGCTGTGAGGGACAATGTCTGCAGGGGGGTGTGAGGGACAATGTCTGCAGGGGGCAGGGGGGGTGTGAGGGACAATGTCTGCAGGGGGGGTGTGAGGGACAATGTCTGCAGGGGGCAGGGGGGGTGTGAGGGACAATGTCTGCAGGGGGCTGTGAGGGACATTGTCTGCAGGGGGGGTGTGAGGGACAATGTCTGCAGGGGGATTGGGGGGGTGAGTGACAATGTCTGCAGGGGGATTGGGGGGTGAGTGACAATGTCTGCAGGGGGTATTGGGGGTGAAAATGTCTGCATGGGGCAATGGCTGTAGGAGGGGAAAAATAAAAAATGGCCAATGTGTGTGGGTGGACAGTATATGACTGTAATGTGTGTGGGTGGACAGTATATGACTGTAATGTATGTGTGGGGGACAGTATATGACTGTAATGTGTGTGGGGGGACAGTATATGACTGTAATGTGTGTGGGGGACAGTATATGACTGTAATGTGTGTGGGGGACAGTATATGACTATAATGTGTGCTATTAAGTGAATGTGGGGCTGTTTGGGGAAAATTAGGTATATTTATTAAATGAAATTATGAATTATTTAATGCCTGAGAGGGTTGTGGGAAATGGTTATTTTTATTAAATATAAATGCTATTTAATTTCTTGCTGGGGTTGTTTGGAGGGAGGGAAAGCAGTTTATTTATTAAATGGGAATACTATTTAATGTTGGGGCTGGTTGTAGGGAAATAGGTCTATTTAGTACATGTATATACTTTTTAATGTCAGGGCTAGTTGGAGGGAAATAGATGTATTTATCAAATGTGAATACTATCATTTTAATGTTGGGGCTTGAGTAAGGCCTAATTTTAAAACATAGGTGTTATATTGATTTAACACCGCTGCTGGTTGGAGTTTTCTAAATTTCATGTAACCATTTTTTTTTCCAAATAGGGCCCCCAACATTCCAGGATCCAGACAAGCAGCAACTGATCTAAAGACACCAGCAGCCACAAGTGGAGACAATGACAAGACAGGTAAGAGAGACCAGGACATTCTGCCAACTGTCCTGAATTTGGTGGGTGAATGTCCCTCTTAGTCAGGATTTGGTCTGACTACAAGGACAGTTGGGAGGTTTGTACTGCTTCACATTGTACTGCTTGTGAAGGCAGAACTGTGTGCACCTAATAGTAGTGCTCACAGTATTGCCTGTGTATTTGTTGAAAATGTGTCTAATAACCATATTACATCATAGTAGCCCCCTGTCTTAAGTGCCTAGGGCCCCCTGAGCCTAAATCCAGCTCTGGTTAGCAGGAGGGAGCGGATAGCTACTCCCAGTTCCTGGATAAGACACAGCCTGCAGAGCAAGCCGAGGAGCTCTAAGTCTCATGAGATTTATTAATCTTGTGAGACTAAGAGCTTCACTGCTCACTCTACAGGAAGTTCCCACCCTGATGGATGTCAGCAGCATCAGAAGCATAGATAAGTGCAGTGGGCTGGGGGTGTTGTAATGTGTTTCTGGGGTGGGGGGTGGCATGATAGGGAGGGCCTGATAAATGTAATGTTTTATTATAATGTATGTATCAATGCCCCACGTTGACCATGCCCCCAACATAATGTGGGTATGCCCCCGGTGGTGCAGCGGCACCCAGTTTTGTGCTGCTCATCAACAGAGATGGGCCTGTATGCTTTAAATGCCAGGGCTGATTTTTAGTCCCAGTCCGGCCCTGCCAGCAGCTACAATAGTTATTCTGCTACCTTAAGTATCAACTGTTCCACACACCTTTTTTTAATTGTAAAAATTTGGCCAGGCCCATCTTCACATTCTGTTCCACATTGCAATTAGAAACATTATCAATGTACATTAATATGTCATATGTTGGTGCTTTATAACTAAAAGATAATAATAATAATGTAGCACGTACTGTAGACCAGAGGTGGCGGGCTGGGCAAGGGGGGGGGGCGGACAGAAGAAGTTTATTTTTGGGCGGTTCAATTACCGGCCCAAGTCTCGATTGCTTGGTGGCTGGCCCCTCCTCCGGGGCCAGCCACCTACTATCATTGGCCGCAGATCCTTCCGATCCGTCCCCCCTCCCTCCTCTTTCTCTCCCTCCCCTCTCTCTCAGAACCCCAGTGTCACATGAGATGTGCACCACGTGACAGGTACCGTCCCATGTGTGAGGAGCCGCGCGTGGATGAATAAGGTAAGTGATGGGCAGCATGTCAGTAAAAGTGTGTTCGTGTGATGAGCAGCATGTCAGTAAAATGTGTGTGTGTGATGGGCAGCATGTCAATCAAATGTGTGTGTGTGTGTGATGGGCAGCATGTCAGTAAAATGTGTGTGTGTGATGGGCAGCATGTCAGTATAATGTGTGTGATGGGCAGCATGTCAGTAAAATGTGTGTGTGTGTGTGATGGGCAGCATGTGAGTAAACTTTGTGTGATGGGCAGCATGTCAGTAATGTGTGTGTGTGATGGGCAGCATGTCAGTATAATATGTGTGTGAGATGTCAGTAAAGTGTGTGTGAGATGTCAGTAAAGTGTGTGTGAGATGTCAGTAAAGTGTGTGTGTGTGGAGCATGTCAATATAATGTGTGAGGGAAGGGGGGTCTTAATATAGTGTGGGAGGTAGGCTATTTAATGGTGGAGTGCAGGAGGGCCTTGATATTTTATGAGTCCTTTTTTTTTCTTGGGGTGGTGGGGCACAATTTAATTTATTGGTGGGGCTGTTTGAAGGGAGGCAAATAGGTTTATATATTAAATGTGTTTGCTATCTAATGTCAGGGTTATAAAACGTGGGTGCTATTAAGTTAACACCAGGGGGTAAATGTATGAACCTCCGGATTCTTCAACTCCGGCGAGTTCAGCGTCTTCAGCGCTTAAATTTAAAGCGGCGCTGTCTTGTAAAGGGAGACTTCCCTTTACAAGGCAGCGCCCGCTTTAAATTTAAGCGCTGAAGACGCTGAACTCGCCGGAGTTGAAGAATCTGGAGGTTCATACATTTACCCTCAGGAGTGTTTGGAGTTTTCTAAATTTTATGTATCAACTTTTTTTTTCCAAATAGGGCATCCAACA
Source organism: Mixophyes fleayi (assembly GCF_038048845.1). Classification (NCBI taxonomy): domain Eukaryota; kingdom Metazoa; phylum Chordata; class Amphibia; order Anura; family Limnodynastidae; genus Mixophyes; species Mixophyes fleayi. Next base: position 116,476,066 of record NC_134406.1, on the reverse strand, counting down.
TTAAAGGATCCAGGCAAGCAGCAACTGATCTAAAGACACCAGCAGCCACAGGTGGTGAAAGTGACAAGAACAGGTAGGAGAGAGCAGGACAGACTGCCAACTGTCCTGAATCTGGTGAAACAGTCCCAAATTGGGGTGACTGTTTCACTTAGGACAGTTGGGAGGTATGTCGCGATTGACCGTGTACTGCTCGTGAAGGCAGAACTGTGTGGACCTAACAGTAGTGCACAAGGTATTCATCATCATCATCATCATCATCAACATTTATTTATATAGCGCCAGCAAATTCCGTAGCGCTTTACAATTGGGAACAAACATTAATAAGACAATACTGGGTAATACATATAGACAGAGAGGTAAGAGAACCCTGCTCAAAAGCTTACAATCTATAGGACAATGGGAGTTAGAAACACAAGGGCATGTGCTACATTATATTGCACAATGGACCAGCCAGACTGCAAAGGTAAAAGTACTGAGTGGGCTGTGTGTGTTGCAATGTTGGTCAGAAGGTTGTTGTCTTGCGTTAGCAGTGTAGAGGATGGTAATAGGGTAATCTAGGGAAATTAAGATGATGGTTGAGGATTATCATAACCTTGTCTGAAGAGGTGGGTTTTCAGTGAACGCTTGAAGGTTTGAAGACTAGAGGAAAGTCTTACTGTGCGTGGGAGGGAATTCTACAAAGTAGGTGCAGCCCGGAAAAAATCCTGTAACTGAGAATGGGAGGATGTGATGAGAGTGGAGGAGAGACGTAGATCTTGTGCAGAACGGAGGTGTCGAGCAGGGAGATATTTCGAGACAAGTGAGGAAATGTATGTCGGTGCAATTTTGTTGATGGCCTTGTATGTTAGTAAAATAATTTTATATTGGATTCGTTGAAATACAGGCAGCCAATGTAGAGACTGACAGAGTGGCTCAGCAGAGGAATAACGGTTTGTAAGGAAAATCAGTCTAGCCGCTGCGTGCAAAATAGATTGTAGGGGTTCAAGTCTGACTTTGGGAAGACCAGTAAGGAGGGAATTGCAATAGTCGATGCGGGAGATGATGAGTGCATGAATTAATGTTTTTGCGGTGTCTTGTGTCAGATATGTGCGTATTCTGGAAATGTTCTTTAGGTGTATGTAACATGATTTAGATATAGAGTTGATGTGGGGAATAAACGACAGTTGTGAATCAAGGATTACACCTAGGCAACGAGCTTGCGGGGTGGGATTTATGGTCATGTTATCGACAGAAATAGAAATGTCAGGCAGGAAGCTTCTGTTCTTGGGTGGGAATATTATTAATTCAGTTTTTGAAAGATTGAGTTTGAGTTGGCGAGAAGACATCCAAGATGAAATGGCAGAAAGACAGTCAGTAACGCGAGACAACACAGATGGTGAAAGATCAGGAGAGGATAGATAATTTTGTGTATCATCCGCATAGAGATGATACTGAAATCCAAAGGAGCTTATTAGTTTTCCAAGAGAAGTGGTGTAGATGGAGAATAGCATGGGACCTAGGACTGAGCCTTGTGGAACTCCAACTGATAAAGGAAGCGGAGCAGAGGTGGATCCAGAGAAATTAACACTGAAAGAGCGATTAGATAGGTAGGATGAGAACCAGGATAGGACAGTGCCTTCAAGACCTAAGGATTGCAGCGTTTGTATGAGGAGAGTGTGGTCAACAGTGTGAAATGCAGCAGAGAGATCCAGGAGAATTAGAAGAGAGTATTGGTTATTATTTTTTGCTGTGATCAAATCATTGACAACTTTGGTCAGCGCAGTCTCTGTGGAGTGTTGAGAGCGAAAGCCTGACTGAAGAGGATCCAATAGGTTGTTTGCTGTAAGAAAGTGTGTGAGGCGTGTGTAGGCAATTCTCTCGAGAAGCTTGGAGGGGCATGGGAGCTGGGAGATGGGGCGGTATTGCCTGTGTATTTGTCTAAAATGATAACCAAGCTACATCATAGGGGCTTACCCTGTTTAAAGTGCCCAGGCCCCCCAGACCTTAATCCAGCTCTGGGCCTGGGCATAAATATATATATATGGATTAAGCAACACTAAAATAGCCTTTTTTTATATATATATATATATATATATATATATATATATATATATTGTACCAAAAACCACCCTTGAAGGATGGGCCGCTACTTATGGGCCAGTGCTGTGTGCTTGCCCCCCGGGCTAAATTCTGCCATCCCTCCTCTGCTGTAGACTGATTAAAAAATATTACATAAATATGCATAACTACAATCATGGCCAAAAGTTTTGAGAATGATGCAGTGGCTTAGTGGCTAGTACTTCTGCCTCACAGCACTGTGTTCAATTCCCGACCACGGCCCTAACTGTGTGGAGTTTGTATGTTCTCCCTGTGTTTGCGTGGGTTTCCTCTGACACTCCATAAACATACTAGTAGGTTAATTGGTTCTTATCAAATTGACCCTAGTCTGTGTGTATGTTAGGGAATTTAGACTGTAAGCTCCAATGGCAGGGAGTGATGTGAGTTCTCTGTACAGTGCTGTGGAATTAGTGGCGCTATATAAATAAATGATGATGATGGATATTATTTTTCACAAAGTCTGCTGCCATTTTATGATGGCGATTTGCATATACTCCAGAATGTCATGAAGAGTGATCAGATGAATTGCAATTAATTTCAAAGTCCCTCTATGCCATGACAATGAACTTTATCCCAAAAACAACATTTACACTGAATTTTAGTCCAGCCACAAAGGGACCAGCTGACACCAATTGAGGATGCCACTTTGGAATTAGAAGAGGATGAGGGGGAGATTTGTGTAGGCAACGAGGGCGCTAATGAGGATGTTGATGATTATGATGCAGACAGATACCAAATTGCCTTTGTCCATTTAATTTTATATTCTAATTCTACAGTCTATGCAGGCTGCTTTTCTTCTATTCAACTACAAGTGGAGGGCGGGGGGGAGGTCATAGACAGCCACCAAACTACCTTGGTCCATTTATTTTTTATATTGTTCAGTCTATGCAGGCTGCTTTTTTTCTATTCAACTACAAGTGGAGGGCGGGGGGGAGGTCATAGACAGCCACCAAACTACCTTGGTCCATTTATTTTTTATATTGTTCAGTCTATGCAGGCTTCTTTTTTTCTATTCAACTACAAGTGGAGGGGTGGGGGGGCTATAGAGACAGAAGCCAAACTGCATTTGTACATTTCTTTAGATATTTAACTATAAGTGTAGGGTGTAATATACACCCAAAGACGATGGCTGCATTGCCAATATGCATAGATGGAGAGGAAGACAATATGGTTTGTGTATAGAATTAATGAAGGCCTACCAGGAATTAAACTGTAATTGTAAAGCTAATAAATTATCCAAAAAACATTACTTATCCAAGAAACAGGTGGAGCACTAAATTTGGTTATTTTATGCCCAAAAACATTGATTTTTCAACAAAATAGCAAAACAAAACCAAACAAAGCCAAAACCAAAACACAACGGTAATCTAGATCAATGAGCTAAAAAAGTAAAAATAAAAAAAAGTAAAAAAAATGTTTGTTTCTGCTTATGTAGGTCAGTGCATTACCTCAGTGCAAGAAATACAATAGTTCATTATGAGAAGGGAAGTAGTAAAGGGAAAATGATAATTGAGGAGTAAGAAATACAATGCTGGAGAAAGAAGAGGAGCTTGAGGAGAACCGTGATGAAAATAAGTAGGAGAAAGAGAGAAAGGAAGTTTACTAGTTGCATGGTTGAGTGATGTGAAAGCTATGGATGAATGCGGATTTCTTGTGGTAGGTGGAGAGTAGGCAGGAACTAGAGGGGGAAATGGTTTAGGCAGTTTTTCACCACTTGGACACGTGATCAGAGACACTGACATTTGGGCTCAGTAGATACAGCAGCTGAACAGAGATTGAAACAGTAAAATTCATGCAAACGTGTTGAGTGCACATCAATCGCTAGTATACCATGTATGAACTGTATATCATCAGAAGGCATGCACAACTACTTGACATGTTTGTGTTTTTTGCTGCAAATACACTGCCATTGAGTTACTGGTCTTAACTCATCCTCAAGTTATTACAAAGTATAAACAATAGTAGCAAAAATGTAAGCCGGGGACTCCCCACATGATTTCCCAAGTCAGGGAGTTTTCCCTAGGCTTCAATTTGGTGGATGATTGACTGTTTCCAACAGTAGGAGCTTCATTACTGCATACTGAGCAAAATACACTGTTACAATTGTGTGTCCTGTGGAGAATCAATCTTCATAATGTACCCTTCCTTTAAGTGTAGACTGTGGGTGCAGTGTTAAAATGCTGCAATAAGGGGGCGTGGCTTGGCAGCCATCTAAGGTGGACGTGAGGCACAAGAGCTCCGGCTAGAGAGTAGCTATTTCAGAGGTTTCATACCCTTTTTTCCCCCTGCTATCGGCTGTCTGGAGTGATCGCCACATGGGGACTGGCTGCAGTTTGAATTAACCAGCCTACTTGATCCGTAGTATTGACATTGACATCGGAGCCGACCGCTAACGCTACTGTGCGGGACCGCATATAGCATATAGAGCCGACAGGCACTTCTCCCGACACTGATCTGGCTCAATTGGAGATTGAAAAAGTGAAGCGTGAAGTGGCGGTTTGGCGGTGTGCCCGGCCCCCTGAGATACAGTGCGGTCCGGAGCGGCCGATTTCAGAGTTCAGTGGCGGGAACGCCATCTTGAGTACCCCTCAGATTCCCTGTACTCACCTCTCGGACGCAGCTCGAATCTGTCAAGGCGGAGTGGCGCGGCTGACCCCACTGGTTGAGACCTGCGAGTCCCTTCGGCTGCTGGACACAAAACTGGACTCTGTGTGAGTCGTGAGGTGAGGAGTTAGGTGAGAGGACGGGTCCCAGAGGGAGAAGAGTGTACTCTCATTCCTCGCGGGGGTGTGGAGGACGAGTTCCTTGACCCTCATTTAATACCCCTGGGCAAATTGAACGTTGCAGAATACTACAGAGAGACCTGTCCCTAATGTTCTTTAACGACAATTTCATCATCTCTCTAAGGGGTTAATAATCTCTTATTCCTGTTTGCAAGTAACTTGCTCCAAGCCGTGACCTGCTATCTGCCTCCATCTGGTGGCTATTTTCCACACTGCAGTCCTCATCAATATACATTAATTGAAGATTGCACCTAGAATTCAATAAGATCTACATTTTGTCTAGCTATAATCTCGCCCCTAGCGGTACGATGATAAGATTTGCGTGCCATGCAGTAACATCAGCTCTACCTCCTTAATTATGGCCGATTAACAAGAACCCCTCTGGGAGAAGGAGGTATGGGGTGCCTCATGACCAGGACTCTATTGTAAAGCAACTCCAGAATTCAAATAGAGATCTGATGACCATGCAGAGGTATTAAATGGGGAAGGATAAGAAGACTCCTTTAAAGAAAGCCCAAAAGAAGGTGAAAGAATCCACACCACAAATAGCTTTCCATCAGCTTTTCTCTAACAAAGCTTCTCTAGATACATCTCCAGATTCATCACAACCAACCGATTCTAATATGTCTTGATCATCACAAGCGTCGCCCTCCAGGCCTGTTTCAACTTTACAAGGCAAGAGTGATTTAAGCGAAATTCTAGCACATCTAAAGACTCTACCCACCAAATCAGACTTCCAGGCTCTGGAAACCAAAATCCAAGAGACCCTCCAATCACAGATTGCAGCATTTCAATCCGATCTCACTCAAGTGGCTGATAGGGTGTTATCGTTGGAGGAAAGCAAAGAGGCAACTGATTCCCGTATTGACAAACTTCAAGATTTTGTCATGCATCAAGCAAAAGATGCTGCCGAGTTTCGTAAGAGACTAGATGACATCGACAACCGAGGGCGTCGAAATAATCTTAGAATCAGAGGAGTGCCGGAAGACGTACCCCCTCAGGGCATCATAGACGCGCTCACTAAGATTTTCAACTAATTGTTGCAGGCAGACCCTAATGACCAAATCATATTTGACAGGGCCCATAGAGCCCTTCGCCCAAGAGGGCCACAATCAGATAAGCCACGCGACATCATTTGCAGACTCCACTATTATACAGTCAAGGAAGCAATATTAAGAAAAGCCCGAGGCCTCTCAAACCTAATATTTAATGGCCATGAGATCCAGATATTCCAAGATTTGTCTTGGTCCACCCTACAACAAAGACGGTTGTTGAAACCCCTCACTGATACATTGAAGAAGCGTTCTATACGATTTCGTTGGAGGTTCCCCTTGAGTATCCAGGTGAATCGTGATGGTAAAGTCCTTGTTCTCCACAATCACTCTGAAATTGATTCTTTTTGTGAAATTCTTAAACTTCCAAAATTCTCTATTCCGGATTGGCAAAGTCCAACTTCATTGTTGTCATCACTTCCTTCAACGAGTGGAGAAGTTTGGCAGAGGGTTCCGCGAAATAGAAGGAGATCTCGCCCATCTGATACCTCCAAGGCTCAAGATCAAGATGAGACTTGTACTAAATGGTTTTTGTGAAGTTATCGCATCCCAACATTTGCATTTGTATTTTCACCTTAAGTGATTCTACTTTTGTTAGCCCATATTTCACGTCTATCATTTAAGTGTCATATAGATCTTTTCAGACTATTATAAGGGTGGCCTTAGATCTAGAAGTGGAGGTTTCTATTTATCCTCCTCCTTGTGACATGTTAAGCTATCACTCACCAATATATAATAACCATGATATAAAATACACCCTCTCTCTTAGGTAGACAGTCTTCGTTTTAAATCACCATTGATCTAGGTCATAGAATATAAGTGAACTTGGCTCCCCATTTTCACTCATTTTTGCATTTTCTAGTTTCTATATGTCATGCCTTCAATATATACTCTATATTCTAGCCTTTAAATATACAGTTGCTTAGTTTATATATTTGGTTCGCAGAGATTGTTAAGTCTTATTGTAATCTACTCTCTGCTCATATTTTGTGCTCTATTCCTGGCTGGTGCTTCCCCGGCACCTCTTCCTACCCCTTCTAGCTCCGTCCTGTAGAAATTGTCCAGGGAGTTTGGTTCGGTATCATACTCCTCTGGTATTTGTGACGGCTGTTCTCAAATTTAATCATTACAGTTTTTTTTGGGTTTTTTTGCTTTTAATTGTAAAAGTAATGATTGTTATTTCTTTCTTATGTTTCTTCTACTGTTCTTGTCTTCCCCCCCCATGTTTTCCTTTCCCTTCTCCTCCCCTCCCCAACCATTTGAAACTCCTTCTCCGAGGCACCTTGAGGTGGATTGGGTGTCATCCAATGATCTCTTCTATCAAAATCCTGAAAAGCCTAAACTAAAGCTGTTCCCTCCGAAAAGACTCGACAATGGATAAGTTAAAAATAATTTCTACGAATGTTAGAGGTTTAAATGTTCCACAGAAACGTTCTAGTTTATTACATACACTTCACATAGATAGGGTTGATGTGGCTTTTATACAAGAAACCCATTTTAAGAAAGGACTAGCTCCAAAACTATGTAATCGCGATTACCCAACAGGTGTTTTTAATAATTACTCTTCCAATAAGACGAGAGGTGTAGCGATTCTATTTGCTAAACGCCTCCGATTAACAGAACTCTCTAAAACCATTTTAGAAGAAGGCAGAGTCTTACTGGTTAAGGTCAGGATTTCCAACCAATTATTCACCTTTGTCAACATATATGCACCAAATAGTTCTCAGGTCGCCTTCATAACAAGAACCTTATTTTGCATCGAAGATCAACTTGAAGGTGTAGTTGTAGTAGGAGGTGATCTTAATTGGGCTTTGACCCCTCAAATAGACTCCTCTACGGGCTCTCCTAGAACGTCTCTTAAAGACTCTCGTAGGGTTAGAAAGGAGTTCCATGACCACCAATTGGCTGACGCCTGGCGTATTTTCCACCCTTCTGATAGGGATTACACATTTTTCTCGTATCCCCACTCCTCATACTCTCGCATTGACTATCTCTTTATTAATCACAAGTTTCTTGATCTGGTAGAGGATTCATGGATAGGGCAAATAACAGACTCCGACCATGCTCCGGTCTATATGACCATCAACATGGCTGTCCCCCCCACCAGGCAATGGATGTGGAAGTTTAACGAGCTACTCCTGCAGGATCAATACTGTAAAGCCCAATTAGAGACTGCACTTGATGAATATATCTCTATAAACAATAATGGTGAGACCTCTAAATTGGTGGTTTGGGAAGCCCATAAATGTTTTATTCGGGGCAAATGTATACAACTAGGCACCTTTCTCAAAAAACAGAAGGCGGCAGTATGAGATGCGCTCCTTTTAGATATTAAAAAATTAGAAACTGACCACAAACAGTCTCTCTCTCCTGAGATTTTGGCTGAGTTACAAAATAAACGATCTACCCTAAATAAACTATTACCAGTGGGGTGATAAACCGAGGCGTCTTTTAGCAAGAGCACTACGTGCCCAAAGATCTCTCACTTACATTCACTCGATTTAAGATAGTAAAGGAGTCTTGAAACACACAGATAAAAATATAGCGGGAGCCTTTCGGGATTACTACTCCCATTTATATAACATTCGGACCTCATCTCTACCTGATCCCGAGGACTCCAGGGTGGAAGAGATAAATAAATATTTGAGGGATATTAATTTCCCCAAGATCTCAAAAGAAACATGTGACCTGCTGGATTCTCCCTTTACACTCGCGGAACTCTCAGAGGCTATCAAATCTTCCCCATCAGGAAAAAGCCCTGGCCCAGATGGCTTTTCGATTTCATATTATAAAACTTTTAAAGAAAAACTCAGCCCCATTCTTCTAAACGCTCTCAATGATGTATCTAATGTAAATGGTTTTTCGCCTCAGTCTTTAGAAGCTCACATCACGGTCATCCCTAAAGAGGGAAAAGATCCTGCACTGTGCCCCAGCTATCGCCCAATCTCTTTATTAAATATAGATGTCAAATTGTTTGGCAAACTAATTTCTAATCGGTTAAAAACATTTCTCCCTAGTTTGATTTCTAATGATCAGGTGGGATTCATCCCTGGAAGAGAGGCTAGAGATAACACGACCAAAATTATTAACCTCATACACTCAGTCTCTACCTCCTCGACTCCCACAGTCCTCCTGTCCACCGATGCTGAAAAAGCGTTTGACAGGGTGGACTGGGGCTTCATGAGAGGGATTCTTACACATATGGGGATGGGACCCTCATGTATAAATAGAATTTTAGTTTATACAACTCTCCCTCAGCCAAAGTAAGAATAAATGGTATTCTATCTGAATCTTTCTCTATCTCTAATGGAACTCACCAGGGATGTCCACTATCACCTCTAATTTTCGTTATATGTATGGAGGCTCTGGCGAGAGCTATTAGGTGTAACCCTGATATTTCGGGCCTACGGGTAGGAAATAAGGAATATCGTTTGGCTCTATTTGCCGACAATTTATTAGCTATAATCACTAAACCAGTGATATCTCTTCCTAACCTGATGTCTGAATTCTTAAGGTTTGGCCACCTCTCCAATTTCAAAATAAACTATTCGAAATCAAATGCACTCAACATATCTGCCCCAGAGCAAATGATTGAAGGCCTCAAGGGGGCGTTCCCATTCAAATGGCAAACTTCACATATATGCTATTTAGGTGTTTCCATTGCAAAAAATAATGACCAACTCTTCCGCCTGAATTATTCTCCTTTGCTGGCTAAAATTAAAAGAGAATTAGGAACATGGTCCTTGCCTAAATTTTCCTGGTTTGGTAGAATAAGTATCATAAAAATGAACATATTACCCAAGGTGCTATATATTATGCAAGCACTACCGATTCAGATTCCCAAAATATTTATTGTTGACCTCCAAAAAATAATTAGTCACTTTGTATGGGGGGGGGGGGGGCAGGAAACCCAGATTCAAACACTCTATTCTATACAGACGGAAGCATCAAGGAGGAGTCCAGCTGCCAATGTTCCAAAGTTATCTTCAGGCAGTATATTTGAATAGGGTCTTGGAGTGGACTAGAGGGGGGGATGCAAAGCAATGGGTGGTATTGGAAAGTGATTCAAGTGAAAAGATGTTAAATGCTCTGCCCTGGTTGTCTAAAATACCTAAGATAAATCATCCTACGGTTGGACCCACTTTGACGATGTGGAATAAACTCCGCACTTGGAAAAGTGTGTCGGCCTTTCCATCGCCTTTGAATTCCTTTATGTCTAACCCAGAGTTTTCTCCAGGTTTGTCCAAAAACTCATTCAATAGATATTTTAAAGCTGAGATTGTCAGCCTCGGCCAACTGGTGGTTAATGGAAAACTTTGTTCCTTTCAAGAACTCCAATCTACATACTCTTTACCCTCCACCGAGTCTTGGAGATTCATCCAAGTCATGCACTATATTAAGTCTATAGGAGGTCTCAGATCACTCGGTAGGGAACCTTCCCCTTTTGAGGCTCTATGTTTATCTAAGAAGACACCCACCCATACTATATCAGGGATCTACAAAATCCTAATGAATGACATATTTCAAGCTAACCCATCCTATACAGGTCCATGGGAGCGCGACCTAGCACCTCACATATCACAGACCTCATGGCCCAAAATTTATCAAAATACCCAGAGTTGCTCTTTGAGTGCCTCGGTTGTTGAAACACAATATAAACTCCTGACCAGATGGTATAGGTGCCCTTCCACACTACATAAATATCACCCTCAGATGTCCTCACTGTGTTGGAGGTGTAATGGGGCTTTTGGCTCTTTGATGCATATATGGTGGGAATGTCCAAAAATCACTCCCTTCTGGAACTAAGTCATTAGGCTCTCTAAGATCATCGTTGGTTACGAGGTCCCTGAGGATCCTGGTTTCTGGCTCCTGTCTTTTTCTAATATTCCCTCATCAAAATATAAGAAATCACTCCTAAAACATTTAAACAACGCAGCCAGGGCAGTTGTGCCTGCTCACTGGAGATCCCGTTCTCCCCCCTCGGTGGAGGATTGGATCTCCAGAGTAGAATATTTTATGTCTATGGATGACATTATATTTTCCATAAAGGATAAATACTCTGACTTTACAGCCACATGGTTTAGTTTAAAGAGGTTTAAAGAAACAGAAGAATTTAAAACTCTTTTTGCAAAACCAGCTCTGTTAGATTGAAAGCTACATATTAGAAGACCCCAAGAGTTTCTCATAACTCCAACCCCCCCCCCCCCCCTCTTTCCCACCTTCCATTCCTCATGTCTTATCCCCTTTCTTTCTTTTTGTCCTTGTTCGGTACTTTTCCCTAAGTCATATGATATGTTTATGTGAATTTATTGGTAACAACAAAGGGGGGAAAAAAAAAAAAAAGGAGGATACATTGAGTTTTTATCATTAATGTCGACTCAGATGCCTATGATTAGACTTTCATTGCATGGATCTTCCATGGTTTTTAAACTTATTTCCAATGTATTTTGTAAGACCTTGTACATGATTGTGCAGTTCTGATCTGTCTTTTGCATCTTTTTGAATCCTCTTTGAAATAAATAAAGAATTTATAAAAAAAAATGTAAGCCGGGGAGAACAATTTTCTTACTGTAATAGACTTACTCTTTCCAAAAAGATCAGGATTACTGAAAAAGATACAAAGGGGTGGTGAGGAATCTTTTTTTTCTTGTGAAGCAAAGGGGACATGGCCATTTTGACTCAGCAAAAGGGCTTGAATTTTGGACCAACTCAGAACAGCCGGTCATCAAGTCTCATCCTATACTTATAATGGGACAAATGTTGTACCTTCATGTTATACTTTGGTGGAGAAATGCCTTTCCAGGCACACTTCTTGCAATTTAAAAAAAAAAGCTTCATACACACAAAAGTGTCATATGTAGTAAAACAGTACTAATAGCATACTCCAACACTCTGTCCCTACCGTTCCAGCCCACTGCTCTATGCCAGCAATTTTCAATGGTGTAGAGCGCTGATGTGGAGCAAATCATGTCTACAAAGAACATGCTGACTAGGATCTTTACCTGCACAATAGCGCCTCAAAGAAGGTGGGGGAATTTTATTTTCATTTATTTTTTTGCCACAGGCAATTCATACTCTGTAATGCCAAAGAAGACTTAGCATTTATGCATGCACTCACACCACAACAGACTGCAGCACAAATTTACAATAAATAGCTTATTATACTGTCAGAAAAGGACAGGATGCATATGGTGATATTAAATCTATGTTCTTTGGAAATCAGTGAAGACTAACCATGAAAAAAATTAATATCCTATGAGAAAGTCTAAAATAATAACTATTTTATTACAGGACTTATGTGGTGCTCTAGAGAAAAAATAAAAGCCCTTCCATCCTGCTCATAGTGACTTCCTACATTATATCATATTTGCCCACATTTGAGATCTCCCTGCCATGTCCTGGGGGTGTAGCTAGACAGATTGCATCATTAGGCCCCACCCCTCTGCTAAATTACACAATTTCGGCCTATTGCAGCAGGTGTTGGGGCCATGATGGTGCGATTCTCCGTGAATCGTGTCATTAAGACCTGTCCCCACTCTCTTCACTAAGAAAGTGGCAGGATGTGAGAGGTTGCCTTGCTTTCCCAGGAGAGCCCGCAGAATTTTGGGAGTCTCCCGGACATTCCGGGAGAGTAGGCAACTATGCTTTATATGAATCAGAATGTGGATCCCTTTAAGAAAATCCCCAACTTCTTTTGATTGAGGTTTATTATTAATATGGATGGATACTAATCCAGCTATTACTGTACATGAGCTATGAATTAAAAAGTGTAGTCTTCACTTTGATGAATGGAATAAAAGTGACTGTTACAGGTTGGTCAAAGTAAAGGACCTTAATGTATGTGTTATGGAATTTGAAAGAATCTTACACTCTATACTTGGAAGAAGTCCTAATGCTTAGAATTTTAAAGCACATACAGCATTACTGTTCTGTGCGTATATGCAGTTAACAGCCCTATCTATGCTTCCCCTAAGTTTAACATATCCCACAGGCATCTAGTTCACTCCATATATATAATAAATGGAGTTACTGTTTCTTATTCCACATATCAAACTTAAAGTCTGGAGTGATGAAAATGTTTTCTTAGGTGAATATCTGAAAGGGGCTTTAATACCTGCTGTGCTGTAACTATATTTTTATGCAGCAACAGGATACAATTTTTATGTATCTTAACACAGTATCTTAACACAGTAGCAGGCAATTTCATGCAATTTAATACATACATAAAACATTGTGCAAAGTACAGAATGTTCTCCAAACAAGTAAAGTAAAATTTAGCAATATACTGCATAAATATCCACTAAAATATTTTTTATAAAATTGTTTCAATAAATGATGACTCATGCAAACTAAAGTTTAACATAAGTTTTATTATAACAAATACAATAATGTTATCCTTTAGAAATTCAACAATTTTAAACATTATTTGCCAGGGTTTCATATTACTATAGTGTCTTGTACAGTCATTTTGCTACTATAATACTATAAAGAATACAGACTATGCTGGTTAGAAACACAGGGGATTGTAATGTTCATGATTTTGGACAACTATAAAATTTAAAACACAAAATTTAAAGAATCAATTCTATGAAAAAATGTGAAATACTTTTTTAAAATAAATTACTCTGGCAGGGTATAAGAAGAATGCTGGTATTTATCTCGTTTCCTTGTTTTTTCAAGTTGCTATAAATGATTTATTATTCTAGACTACCATGGAAATCACAGTCACAATGCATATGCTATAGTAAGCACAGAGGCTTTGGAATGCCCCTCTAAGCTTTGATTGCACTGTGACATCCTCCTTTTCCTACATCTGCCATCAAATGACATGAGAAATGTGAGTCTGTGTATGCGTAGAAGACTGTCTGTGGCTGGCAGCCATCTTTGTTTGCCAACCAGAGAACATTTCAAAAGGATATAATGATTTGTAGGAGGATAGCTAAGACATAATTATCAGATTCCTATTTAAAGGTTCAAGATACTTAATTTGCTATTTAAATAAAATAAGTAAATATCTTATATGTGTGATTGCTGCTTTAACTTAGCATAACTTTTCAATGTCACAATAAGTACATAAAGGGCCGCTTTTTGGTATAGGAAATCTTTATTTATGAGACCAGGGGAGAAAATTCATTTTTTTTCTGTTTTAACCTTGCTAGAGGAAATGCATTATTTCTGATGTATGTATCTGATACAAGGCCTTTGTTTAGGAAGCCTTTTGTGTATCTTGGTGTAAGGAAATTCCTTGTTTGGGGTTTTGCAAGTTTTCTTGGGGAATTCTTTTTTTTGGAGGAAATGTATATTCTGCAACTGAAAGGACCCTTGTTAATTAGACCTTTTGATGTGTGAGGGTCTTGCACCTGAAGGCATGGGAAGATATTATTAGACTGCAGTTAGATTTTCGCTGTGTCTGAAACAAGATCCAGGAAATCATAGCAAATGTTAGGATATCACAGAGTAGTGTAAATATTGTTAGCTTTGCATTTCATGTAAATCAATGTTTGGGTAAACAAACTGCATCCTGATTCTAAAAATAGCCTGTGAGACTGTCCAAATCTGCAAAAAAAGCCCCGTCTTGTATTGATTCTTCTGATTCCATGTGACCTGAGTACTGATACCTTCAATCAGTGTGACTGCAAATAAACATCACTTGCTTCAAAGACCTGCTTGAGAACATCTTTCATGCTGAAAATCCTGTGACCTACAGATAAGACCCAAAATCTAATCCATTCCCGGCTGTTTCTGAGATTTGGACCCAGCATCCAGTGCCACCACTCTGCCCGCTACCCAGCAGCTCTGGCCAGAGTGATAGGCCAGGGGAGATCCATCCACAGCAACCCTTATCCTTAGGAAGTGGTCAGGAGTACCAGCCCAGGTACACCAGTAATGGGGTATACTTGCAGCGTCAATTACCCAGATGGATGCCGATAAAGGAGTCCAGTGGTGGCAACATTTGTAAGCCCCTCCTACTGCGGCAAGAGGGCGCATTTGGGATAACAAAAGGGAATGGTGGCAAAGTAAACCCAGCCGGTTCCCAGCAACAGCAGACAGGGTGACATAGGCGGTCCATCCTGTCACAGCCGCTATCATGTGGTACAGGGGATACAGTAGGCAGTGCATTCACCTCCACTCTCAACATTATGGGGGAAGGGGGGCATTTCCTCCAGTAGGTCAGCAGCATCTTCTCAGGTGAGCATCTCTCAGAGAGCGAGGAGTCTGGCTCCCTGCGGCATTGCTGACATAACTATTAAAATCACAATGCTGTCAATGTAGAGGAGACCAAAAGAGCCAGCAAGAAGAAACAGAGAAAAAGAGAGCCAGAATAGTAAGTAAAATACTGCAGAGATTAGTTAGAACTGGGGAGAGGGTAGCTGGAGACTTCGTGGGGTGACTGGAGAAAATGGGAAGAGGAGTGGCTGGAGGGAACAGGAAGGGGGGATGCGGAGCCAAATGTTGGATAGAGGATAATTTTAAAAATGGGGATGAGGTGAGAGAAGGAAAGAGGGTGGCCCTGCCTGGTATATTTGTACTAGGCCCAGCAATTTCTGGCGGCTGCACTGAGAACGTCTAATGCAAGCAGAAATACCCATTTTCATATTTTAATTACTATTTCGTTTAAGCCTTGTACATAATTAGGCAACCTGAGGCAGCAGCATAGATTTAATTTAAAAATGGCAATTTTTCTGATGCAAAAGTCTAAATAAGTGATATTTTAAAAATGTTTTATGAAGTACACAAAACTTATATACATTTGTTTATGGTAAATTATGCAAAGGTTGGGAAAGGTGTTACTTCAGTTGTCAAGCAATTTGTCTAAAATCGCTCCCATTTTACACCAATTTTCTGGCAAGCCCCTCCCCTTCTGGCCACTGGAATTCGGGACTGTTCCACATAAATCATGATCATAGGCTGTTATGACTGTATATTGTGTTCAAGTAAAACAACAGTTTAATCCATTGCTATAAATCAATAGAAAATAAATAATTTAAAAAAAATCACCTGGGGTACTGAGTTTGAGACAAAGGACTTGGAGCCCCGATGCAGAAAACAGAAATACTATTATTACTAGAACCATGAAAGTTGTTAGTAGAATGGGTTGGGCAAAGGCTATGTTCAATGTAAAATATATTACCATTAACATTTTTTATTTTATTTCACCAAGTGTGCATTAAAGAAAAAGTTACTCGAGCTTAGTTTATATATATATATACAAGTTCATGCAAAAACCGTGCATGATACTCATGCATTCTAGTCAAATCAAGCTACTTAAGGTGTTAAAAAGGTTCTTGTCATGCATTTGGGGCTAGGCCAGGCCTCCTCAGGGGAAGAGCGTTACTTCCCGACGCAAGCGCCCTTTTTTAACGTGGTTTTGTCCACATGTCACCACCTCATCATTTTTCTCCATCACCTCATTCTTCATCTTTATCGCCACATCTATCCAGATGTCTATCCAGACACAGGGATCTCTCTCAGCGGTCCTGAGTATCACACTCCTCTCGCTCTGTCACCCCCGGCAACCACCAACCACTCCCCACTGTCACCCCCGGCAACCACCAACCACTCCCAACTGTCACTTCTCCTTCAAGAAATATATATATATTTTTATAAAATCTTTGTAAACACTTTTAACAATTAACAAATTAAATTAACAAATTAAAAACATCTTAGTATACCAAATTTCAGCCCTTTCTGAGTTTTTTTTCCCACACACACACTAAGAATTTATTAGGTCAGTGTATAACTTCGCCCAGCAGGTGGCGCTGCAGCAAATTTCAGCCCTTTCTGAGTTTTTTTCCCACACACACTAAGAATTTAGTAGGTCAGTGTATAACTTCGCCCAGCAGGTGGCGCTGCAGCTTGGTTTTTTTCCCCCACACACACAGACACACGCCACTAGGCTTTTATATAGTAGATATATAGATATATATATATATATATATATATATATATATATATTTGAAACCATTCTTTATGGATAGTAAAATGCTGAATATATATATGCCTTTCAAAAGATATATGCACCTTTATTAGCTTATATTTTTATTATTACTATTATTATATTTTATCAATAATACTGACATACTACATTGCACTGTATAACGGGGGGATTTTGACAAACAAATGACATACATTTACATGAAATGAAAAGTAAAGTCATGAGTTGATAGCAGGAGCAGAGCAGGGTCCATAGCAAAGTTTGAAATCAACCCTCACAGTAGTTCTGTCCCTGGCTGATAGTTAGTTGTAGAACACATTTAAACCTAACACTCACTGCATAATATGTTTTTGTCATAAAACAAGGATGCAACAGCAGTAGAAATCAAGAAAAACTTACTTCTCTATCTAACATCATAATGATGCTTGAGGTCAGAGCTGGACAAATCCCTGTAGACAAGTGGTCATTGCACCTAAATATTGACTGCTGGTGCCAACTTTGGAAGTAATATCTAATAAGGTCAATTAATGCACATTTTCTCTATGGTTTCTTAAAAGATCCTGAGGCTTCTAGATTTGACTGTCTGGTTTGTGAATACATTATTTTTCAGACCCCTGCTTTAGACGTAGTTGTATATGGTACAGTACAGCACTCTGAAGCAAACATCCTACAAGAGTGCAATACAGTAGAGTAGGAAGGTGTCTCATTCAGAAACAGATATACCCAGCCAGGAGTAGGTAGATATCCACATAAGAAAAAGTGTCAGAAATAGACAGTATAAATGTCTCATCCTGCAGCAGGCATACTCCATGGTTACAGTTGTCTGTATTTCTTCATCCGATTTGGGACCCTTGGGTCTTGCTGAAGCAAGAGTGTGACAGAAACTATAGGCCTTGATAAACCCTCTGCTCATCTGGAGTGCACTGAGTCACACTCGCAGGATAGGAGTCTTGGACCGGAGTCTGCACCAGAGTACGGAAATGGAGTACATCATAACAACACTCTGGAACTGTTCGTGGGAACTCAACCCTGGCAATTGTAACCAGGCACATGGAACTGAAACCCACTATTAGTAACTTTCAGAATGTGTAACACACGGAAACTCAGATCAGAATGAGCTGGAACTGGAGACAGGAATTCAGAACTCAGATTAGGAATGGAGAACTCAGGACTGTCAGATAGCCACAGACCTGGAACTGGACTGGAAATGAGCCCTAGAGACTAAGAACCAGCCCCAGCTACAGAACTGGTGATATAGTCAAACTCCCAAGCACTGCAGAATAAGCACTAGCTAATTTGCTATTGCAATGTTCTTGTCCTTGATGAATGCAGAATTCTTGCAGATAGATGAGCAGTTTGGAAATACAGGGTACTTGCTGCAAGATATGCACTTTGGAAATGCTGGGTACTTGAACAGTGATGGAAACAACTGGAGCCTAATGCTAAGAGCTATCCTCAGGAGAAAAAGTGTATTGTTCTGGCAATAAGCAGATCTCCGGAGCAGGTTTAAATAGGGTGTTCAAGATGGGTGCACCCATGCAGCAGAACAAACAGTAGGTGTTCACAAATGAAGAAGTGGTGCTCAAGACTTCTGCAGACAACCAGGAAAGACCCAGATAGACGTTATATGACAGCGGCGGACATGGTAAGTGTGGCTAAGACCCTGATGTGTGAGACTTAAGGGAGATTAGAGAAAGGAGCACATGTAGAAAACATGGACCCCAACAGCAAGTTTTAACATCCTCCCCCGATTTTTAAACTTTACCACTAAGGTCTGTGTCTCCTAACAAATTAATGCACAGATCATCCAATACCATGCCCATTATGGATGATATCACAGATCATTTCCAACAGGCCACACAACCTTTGACTATCAAAAACTGTGACTGGCTGGAAAAATCTGCAATGTTAGCAGCTATGCAGTACCCAACACTGCAATACACTAGTTGCTTCTTTAACAATATATCACAGATGAATGTAATGCGGATGGGAGTTAGTGATGACTGCTCATTAGATCAGTCCTGTGCCCTACCTTACACATATTCTTCTTCTCACAAACATAATATAATTAAGAATTTGTGGGAGCAGTGGAAAAATAACAAAGTAGTGCATAGGAGTGTCATCACACCAAAAACACCCATCAAGCTCAACTGTCATTGATATTGCCTTATCTGTCCAGCTGCTGAATGTTCCCAAACAACTTGACTACTCAACCACCCAAATCTCACTATATACAACATCTCAGGACAGCAGTGGCAGAATGTGTGCGTGTGTGTGGTGGGGTTCTGGCAATGCCATCTTCTGCTGCATATCCACATTTATTTGAATGTGATTTGATCCAAATTGCATAGAAGATACATTACATTTGTGGTCAATCTCTTTTGTTTAGTAATGTTCATGTTATTAAATGGGAGGTTCTGTGCTTATGCTCAGTGTAGGCTCCCATATGTTCCAAGTTACTGGCACATACAAATGGGCTGGCACATGAGAAGTGAGTCCCTGTTTGGAACATTCATCATTGCAGTGTATCTGTTACAGTACCCAGAATTTAGTGGGGAAGCGGCAATGCCAGTCCACCCATTTGGGGCTTCCCTGCACATATGCTGACTTCCACACATACTCAGAAAAGTCACTACCAGGCCCTCCTCCAAATGTTGCTATGGACCTGGCTCTGCAGATTCATTACAGTCAGAGATATACAGAGTTATAACGATGCGCAGCTGATAGAGCAGTGATTTAGCATTCTACCTTGGCTCGAATTACAGAATTGGACAACAGGGGAATGGTACTGTGCTCCAAAATGGTTTCCCCAAGCCTAACAATACCCAGAGTTGCGTCACCAGAGCCTCAATCCATGCAGAACTAGTGCTAAACCACCTTCTTTTGGAGCTCTGATGAATGGATTATTAATGGGTGACTGAACTCCTCCTTTGGTGCACTCCACAGCCTCCTTGGTGGCAGCAGCATCCACCACAACTTTCAATTTTATTTCTCCACATTCCACCATCTCTTCTCATTCCAGCTGCACCACACCACCAGTAGCTGCACAGAAATGGGAGTTTCCAATGGCTGTTTTAATATTGGTCGCTGATAATGCTTTCCTTTGCAGTACAAACACACTGCTTTTCCACCAACAGCTACAATTATCTACTACCTTATTTTTCAAGTCTTCCCCACAACTTTTAGATTGTAAGCACATCTTCACCTTCATACCATTTTGCATATTTTTTGTATCACGATTCCATCAAAATACAATATGTCAATGCTTTATAAATAAAGGCTAATAATAATATTGAAATGTGTACAATTTTTTTCCATTCTTTTCCATTCCTCTATTGTTCACATCAATAAATGATGACTACAGACTGCACCTTCTTCGGGACAAGCCACTTTCTCGTTGGCCTGTTGATCCATCCGAAAGCCCATCCTCACTCCCACTAAACGTTTGGCTGGCTTTTGTTGTGACATGGGACGCGCACCACGTGATAGGTGCCGTCCGATGTCAGAAGACTGCAGAGCAGAGCGCGCGGGGCGGTTAGAACAAGGTAAGTGCGGGGTTGTGTGTGTGTGTGTGTGTGTAGCATATTGTATGTGTATGTGTATCAGCATATTGTATGTGTGTGTGTGTGTGTGTGGCAGCAGCATATTGTATGTGTATGTGTGTGGCAGCATATTGTATGTGTGTGTGTGTGTGTGGCAGCATCTTGTATGTGTGGCAGCAGCATCTTGTATGTGTGTGTGGTGGCAGCATATTGTATGTGTGTGTGTGGCAGCATCTTGTATGTGTGGCAGCAGCATCTTGTATGTGTGTGTGGTGGCAGCATCTTGTATGTGTGTGTGTGGCAGCATATTGTGTATATATATGAGTATGGGGTCAGTATATTGTGTGTGTGTGTGTGTGTGTGTGTGTGTGAGGGGCCAGTATATTGTGTGTGTGTGTGTGTGTGTGTGTGTGTGTGTGTGTGTGTGAGGGGTCAGTAAATGAATGCAGAGTGTGTGGGGGCCAGTAAATGAATGCTGTGTGTGTGTGAGGAAGGGGGGGGCAGTAAATGAATGCTGTGTGTGTGTGAGGAAGGGGGGGGCAGTAAATGAATGCTGTGTGTGTGGGGGCCAGTAAATGAATGTAGTGTTTGTGTGGGCCAATAAATGAATGTAGTATGTGTGGGGGCCAGTAAATTAATGTAGTGTGTGTGTGTGTGTGTGTGTATGTGTGTGTGTGTGTCAGTAAATTAATGTAGTGTGTGTGTGTTGGGGAGGGGGGGCAGTAAATGAATGTAGTGTGTGTGTGGGGGGGAGCAGTAAATGAATGTAGTGTGTGTGGGGGGGGAGTAAATTAATGTAGTGTGAGTGCGTGTGTGGGGTCCGGTAAACAAATGTAGTGTGTGTGTGAGGGGGGGGGGGGGGGCAGTAAATTAATGTAGTGTGTGTGTGTGTGTGTGTGGAGGCCAGTAAATGAATGTAATGTGTGTGTGTGTGGGGACCAGTAAATGAATGTAATGTGTGCGTGAGTGTGTGTGGGCCAGTAAATGAATGCTGTGTGTGTGTGGGGGGGGGCAGTAAATGAAAGCTGTGTGTGTGTCTGTGGGGTCCAGGAAATGAATGTAGTGTGTGTGTGTGTGTTGGGGGAGGGGGGGCAGTAAATGAATGTAGTGTGTGTGTGGGGGGGGGCAGTAGATGAATGTAGTGTGTTTGTGGGGGGGGGGGAGTAAATGAATGTAGTGTGAGTGTGTGTGTTGGGTCCGGTAAACAAATGTAGTGTGTGTGGGAGGGGGGGCAGTAAATTAATGTAGTGTGTGTGGGGGCCAGTAAATGAATGTAGTGTGTGTGTGTGTGTGTGTGTGTGTGGCAGCAAATTATTATTATTATTATTATCATTTCATTGTTGGGTGCCACAGGGTTTTCGCAGCACCATACATAATACGAACAGTAGACCATACAGGGTAAAACATCACAGAACAATAAACACTAAGTACCAATGCTTCGGAAACTCCGGGCAGACATATGGAGTGAGGGCGGAGCAGAAGATTCGGTATGAAGACAGGAGGGGAGAGGGGCCCTGCTCATGCGAGCTTACATCCTAAGGGAGGGTGGACAAAACAGGCACGAAGGGAGGCAGTGATGCAAGGGAGAAAAAGGGACCAGGGGAGAGGAGGGAAAACAAGCAGAGTGGATGAGGGGTTAAGTGGATGGTTGGTAGGCTTTTAGGAACAGGTGAGTTTTGAGTGCCCGTTTGAAGGAGCACAGATTGGGAGCGAGACGGATGGAGCGAGGGAGGTCATTCCAGTGCAGGGGGGCAGCTCGGGAGAAGTCTTGGACTCGGGAGTGGGAAGAGGTAATAAGAGTGGAGGAGAGGCGACGGTCCTTTGCCGAGCGCAGGGAGCGAGCGGGAGTATGATTGGTAAGGAGGTTAGAGATGTAGGGAGCAGTAGACTGGGAGAGAGCTTTGTAAGTGGTGGTAAGGAGTTTAAAGAGGATTCTGTAAGGGAAAGGGAGCCAGTGTAATGCCTGGTAGAGAGGGGAAGCAGAGGAGGAGCGACGTGAGAGAAAGATAAGTCTGGCAGCTGCATTGAGAACAGATCGGAGCGGGGCGAGATGGGAGAGAGGGAGGCCAGTGAGGAGGAGGTTGCAGTAGTCCAGGCAAGAGATGATGAGTGCATGGATGATGGTTTTGGTGGCGCCTAGTGAGAGGAAGGGTCGGATGCGGGCGATGTTGCGCAGTTGGAAGCGACAGGCTTGAGCAAGGGATTGGACGTGGGGGGCAAAAGAGAGAGAGGAGTCAAGAGTGACACCCAGGCAACGGAGTTGGGTGACAGATGAGATGGTGGTGTTGCAATGAGCTCCAGTTTTCCACGGTGCTCAGGTCCCTTATTTTGAACAAACACACATTGCGCTCAGAATTAAGCAGGCCCCAGGACTCTAAACCACAACAACCAATAAGCTTTCATCTGACTAGTGCAAGTTAGCAAGGTCTTGCTTGGGTCTTATGGTTTACTTCAAGTCTAACTAGTAAAGTTTACTACTGTGTTGTAGACAGCTAGCAGTGGCTCCAGTTATAACAAACTAGAGAGCAGAATGGTCTTTTTAGAATTCTGTTGTTTTCTTCTAAATTTCACATATTACACCGCATAGATATTTCCTAGTCTTTCAAAACTAAAAGGTCACTTGTTAACCTTTGTGCTGTTATTGACCTCAGATGCCATCTATTTTATAAGAATACTTAGTAGCTCAGATAAACTGCAGCTGTTCTGTTATATGAGTCATCCAAAACTTTCGGATGTACACAATTTAATATGCTGTCTTTAGTTTAATGACATCATATATGGGCTATATAAACATTTAAAAAATGATTCATAAGGAGGGGGGGGCGTGGCTTGTGAGCCTACGATGGCGGACGTGCTTTAGAGCTGCTCTGACTACTACTCGCCCAATCTGCCTGAATCTGTGGGTATCTCATACTCAAAACACCCTGTGTTTACCCATCGAGGGTTATGAGACACTGGTGCCCCTCTACTTGGAACTCGGAAGAAGCTTCCGCTCCCTGCAGCGCCACAACAGAGGTGAAGCCTACATCTGCTCTCTCAGCCTCGTGGCCTTAAGTAGAACCTGGCTGGCTCCCCTAATCTAGCCGCTGTTCAAAGGTCCCACCTGACTTCGGATCCCTGCTGGCTTCGAGACACCTGCCTAACCATAAAAGGAGAATACGGGCGTCCTGTTACCCTGGCTGGTGCTCCGGATCGAGAGTGCGCTTATCCGGACCGCATAGAGTGTGCCACTCCATATTCCCTGACTCGACAGGGCAGCTAAAGCACCCCTGCCTGCACCCTGACGGACCTGTCTACTACCCCCCCCCCCCCACCGGCACGTGGCGCGGTGGATCTGGCCAGGACTGTAGTTGCGAGTGCCCTCAAGGAAGCCTGCCGGCTAGAAAACACAATCGAGGCTCGGAGCCCTGACCCAGAGCCCTGTCTAACGGTTGCCTCTCCACCACTCTTTGGCACAAATCTGATCTCGAGCCCTAGACACGCTGCGTGGCTCCTACCTGCGCCCCCTCAGCGATCCTCCATCTATCTGAGCGGCTATCCGGAGTTCCCAGTGTCCTTTGTCCCAGGTGGCTGGCCGCGACTATCTGCGAGCCTCCCGCAGTGAGTACCAAATTCTGGCTCCACGCCGACATACCCTGCCAGCACAACACAAGCACATCTGCTCAATCTTATTGCACCGACTGATCTAGGTTGTATTCTGTGGTGTTGTCTCACTATATGCAGTTTGGCTGCAATCTAGTGGTCGTTTGATATTACTACAAAAGACCAACAACTCAACCCTCTGTTGAACCCTTAACTTGGCCCAACTACTCCAAGAGTTGAGTTAACCTTACACAAAAACAGAAATAAAAATCTTTTTTTTATATATAATAAAAAAAATAAAAAAAACACAAAAAAAAAAAAACACATAAAAAAACAAAAGAAAACAAAAAGCAAAAAGACAAAAAAACAAAAAAAAACCCCAAGGAGCCGGGGCGCAACCTTCATTGCACTGGGACTCCTATGCAGAAATTGACGCTGATATATCCCACCTGACCAGAGGTACCCTGATCTCCTTTATCTGACAGCGTATAAGAGAAATCAGATGTAAACCCTCGATGGGTTTGGAGCCAGAGGAGTCAAGATGATGCTTTAACCATTTCTTTATATATGACCAGAGCCCCTTTTCTCTACCCCTCCAACCCCCCTTATTTTCACCGCCTCGATAGGAGAGGTCTGGGAGGAACAAGATATATATAAGAGCTAAACAACAGATCCTGAAATACGGGAAAGAATTTACACTCAAAATGACCTCTAAAAACAGGTAGCATGCTGGAGAAAATACAGCTTCTATATTCACATCCGCTTCTAAGAAAGTAACAGCATCTTCGCCTCCATCTGATCAATCCCGCTCTTCAAGTCCTATCTAACAGCTGGATAAGGGCATGGACCCCACTGTCCAGGCAGCTATCACTAACCTAGCGCAAGACATTAAACTTACTTTCCAGCAAGAACTAAAGAAAGCGATTGCTGAGTTTAAATCAGAAATTGCAGCTCTCGGCACAAGAATCAAAAACGGACGAAATATGCCGGGCTCAAACGTCCTATGAACAAGAACTAGCACAGCTTCGCTCTGATATAGACGCTGTGAAAGAGAAGCAAGAAGACCAAGAGAATAGATCTCGGTGGAATAAACTAAGGATCCATCATGTACCAGAGTCAGTTGCCAATACTGCCTTACCAGATTTCCTATCCAGCCTTTTCAAACATCTACTACCCGATCTGCGAGATGGAGAAATTCTGATGGACCGTGCACATCGAGTCCTCAGAGATAAACCAACGGCTGATCAAAGGCCACGAGACATCATCGTTCGCCTGCATTATTATCAAACGAAAGAAAAAACACTCAATGCAGTTAGATCAAAAGACACGATCGACTTCCAAGATATGCAACTGCAGATATTCCAAGATCTAGCTCCGTCCACTATCCAAAAAGGCAGAGATTTGCAACCTGTAACGCGAATTCTCCGTCAACATAACTTTCAATATAGATGGGGATTTCCATTCCAGCTACAAGTGTTTGCAGGGAACTCAAATCTATATGCCAAATTCCTACCTCAAGGGCAAGAAATCCTTGCTAAACTCAAGATCCTCCTAGACTCCACCATCTCTACAACACGGAGCAGCCCCGCAAGACCTAATACGACACCTCCTCCCGATTGGACAACAGTGGAACGACGGGCTGCGAGATCCCTTGCGGCACCAGACTGACCGTGTACATTTGAAAACCTCTATTGGGATCCATCCTTGTTCTTTTAGGAGTTAGGCTGTCGCAAGTCGATTAGCCAGCGTCCTCCTAGGTTACGAGAACTCTGTTGTTTCTTCTTGTTTTTCCGTTTGGTTAATATCAACGGTACCTAACAATCAATTTAATTTATGTTACTTTTAATAGGTCTTCTGCAGTTTTTAGATCATATACCCTTATGGGACTTAGAATGCAAGGGCATAACAGTAATACTGGTGCCCTGGCTTGACGTTATCAGTTAGCAATGTTGTTACTGTTGTTATAGACTTGATGTTACAACATGGGTTGTGCTGTTTGTTTCTTCCCCCTCCCCCCCCCTTTTTTTTTGTTTTTGTTTTCGTCTATGTTTCTCCACTTCCCACCCCCCCCACCCCCTTTATTTTCCTAACCCCCCCATTCCCCATATTAATTTTATTACCACCCCCCCCCCCTCTGGTCAACTACCCATTACAATAATGTACTAATTAGGCCAGCCAATGGAGCTGGACAGTCTCTAACGGCCCCTCTTACGACCAACCAATACCTGACTAAATCCAACACCCCCCACAAGCACCCTTACTAGTTTTGCAATGTATTTTTTTCATTGTGTTATTTCTTTGATAGCCCTATCAGGGGTTCTCCTCTCTGAGGGTTACGGCCTATTTAGGCCTTCTACTCACCATTCCTCTCTTCTCCCTCTTACCTGTGGCTTCCTTCCCTGCTCCCCCCCCCTCTCCCGAAATACCAAGTGTACGGATGCCTTTTTCTGCTCTCAAATTATTCATGTAAAATGTTTTTTCTTGCAGGTATCATGTAAGATTCACACTAGCAACAGCACCATGGCGCTCAAGGTGCTCTCGATTAATGTCAACGGCCTGAATTCCCCTACAAAGCGTGCAGTGATCTTGGTAGCCTGCAGGAGAGAGAGAGAGCCAATATAGTTTTCCTTCAGGAGACCCATCTTACGGGACAGCACACTCGTCTCCAAAGTAAGCTATATACTCAAATGTTTTTCGCCTCTGTGGATTGCAAAAAAACGTGTGGTAGCTATTCTAATACACAACAGAGTTCCCTTCCTCCTAACCAAGTCACACTCTGACCCAGAGGGCCGCTACTCTATTCTGATGGGCACACTCCGTTCTGAGCAAGTTACACTTATCTCTCTTTATGCACAGAATCAGGGTCAAAGCTACTTTTTCTCAGATGTGTTTAATCGTATTGGGCGCCTTGCACAGGGTCATATAATTCTGGCTGGAGACTTTAATACTACTTTAAATCCAGCATTAGATAGGTCCTCTGGATCTCCTAGCCAAAAGTCTCCCTCTTCTTCTTTGAAAGACTCTAAATCCTTATTAGCTGGCATACGCAATTTAGCGCTACATGACACCTGGCGCTTGAAAAACGCTGACGCAAAAAACTTTACACATTACTCTGCCCCACACAATAGTTACTCCCGTATAGACTTGATCTTTGTCTCTCCTTCCCTCACTCAAACAATATTAGATGCAGGAATCTCCCCGCTTACTTGGACAGACCATGCTGGAGTTTATATCACTCTTGACTTAAAAAAGTTAGCCCTGCGTTCGCGACGTTGGCGTCTTGACGACTTCCTTTTGTTGGTACAATCAGCCCAACAAGAAATTAAAGATGCTATCAAAGAATATTTTGATCTAAACACTTCAGAGGACATTACCCCGGGCATTTTGTGGGAAGCCCATAAGGCTACCATTCGAGGTAGACTGATTAGCAAATCCTCCACAGCCAGAAAATTAGCATTCCAAGAAATTATTTCCCTTGAGACCAAGTTAACCTCCCTCCTTGCTCAGCAAAAAGTTCATCCTTCCTCGACATTGCACACACAAATTTCTGCAGTAAGAGGCCAGCTAAATGCAATTCTTTCTCGTAGAGCAGCTAACACTCTCAAAAAGTTAAATCAGCTATACTACGAAAAGGCTGACAAAGCTGACTCAATGCTCGCCAACAAACTTCGGCAGAAAAAATCTCGAGGACAGATTACAAAACTTAAAAAGTCTCCTAACTCGCAGCCTATGTATGACCCGTGCAAATTGCTCAAGATCAAGAATTTCATGATTATTGCAAAGCACTATACAATCTCCCCGAGACTTCATCCTCTGTTGAATCTCTTGACACAGAAATTACATCTTTTCTATCATCACTCACTCTACCACATCTTTCGAACGCTGATACCACTTTCTTGAATGCGGACATCACCCAAATAGAAACGATCTCAGCAATAAAAGCAATGAAATCGACATCGGCTCCAGGCCCGGACGGATTCACAGCGCAATATTATAAAAAAATTGCTAGAGACCTTGCCCCACATATGACAGATTTTTTTAACAACATCTTAAAAGGTTCACCTTTTAATGAGGCGACGACCTTGGCCACTATCGTTGTTATACCAAAACCAGATAAGGATCCTACCTCCTGTCCCAGTTATAGACCAATATCTTTACTAAACGTGGACCTTAGAATCTATGCCAAAATTTTAGCTATCCGCTTGAACATCCTTCTTCCCTCCCTGATCCACCCAGATCAGGTTGGATTTATACCAGGCCGACAAGCTATAGATAACACCAGACGGGCTATTAACCTCATACATTCTATTCATTCTGGTAAATCACCATCACTAATAATGGCACTTGACGCAGAAAAAGCGTTTGATCGCATCTCTTGGACCTTTATGTCTAGGGTTCTGGGGTCGATAGGTTTTTCTGGTACGTTTTTAAATGGCCTATTAGCTTTGTATCAGTCCCCTAGAGCAACAGTAGTGGCCAACCGAGTCGCTTCCCCCCCATTTTCAATTTCTAACGGGACGCGACAGGGATGCCCACTCTCGCCTTTAATCTTTGCCCTGTTAATTGAACCATTAGCGGCAAAGATCTGATCTAACGGGGCGATACATGGGGTTAAAACAGGGAAATCCGAACACAAAATATCATTATACGCCAATTACGTTCTTTTGACTCTCTTGGATCCCGCTGTTTCTCTTACCCCCCCTTCTCGCAGACATCAAAACCTACAGTTACATTTCGGGATACAAAATAAATCCACAAAAAACAGAAACTCTCACAGATAGTATGAGATCTTCTCTTACTCAAAAATTCCCCTTTAAATGGCACCAAAAAAAGATAAAATACTTGGGTATTTATATAACTAAACAATATAATCAGCTTTTCCAAGCTAATTACCCAAAACTACTATCCCAAATTAAATCTGATTTAGAAACCTGGAGTAAAAATCTAATTTCCTGAATAGGACGCATCAATTCAGTCAAAATGAATATTTTGCCCAGGTTACTATATCTTTTTCAAGCCCTTACCATACGCATCCCCCGGTATGTATTCAAATTCTTACAACACTGCACTTCACAATTTATTTGGGGTAGGAAACGTCCAAGAGTCCGACGTCTTGTCCTACAAAGATCGATGGTGGTTTGGGGGTCCCCAACTTTAGAAACTATTTTTTGGCAGCGCAACTTGCCCAATGTATTTTGTGGAATTCTTCAGGTTCTTCCAGAGTTTGGGTCTCGATTGAGGCTGAGAGCCTGGGTATTTCTTCCGCCTCCTCTCTCCTGTGGCTCCCTCGCACTAAACGTCCTTGGTCCACTATTTATCACCCAATTGTATCGCACTCACTTTCAATTTGGGACCGTGCAAACATAAAGCTTAATCTCGCCCCGGCTCCTAGTCCAATTGTCCCTCTCTTTGACAACCCAGATTTTCCACCAGGCTGTATAGCTTCATCCTTTGAATTTTGGAAAACGAATGATGTTTATTATCTTAATGATATCACTACAGACGCTTCTTTTCCCTCATTCGCAGACATAAAAACCAAATTTAATATTCCCAACATCACTAAATTAACTTTGAGAATCAGGCCGTTGACCTCATTCGAGTCACTTTTTCTCCGGCGATCCTCTACAAATGGCCTTATATCTCAGTTATACTGGGAACTGAGAGTCCCTCACTCAGACATCCAAGATTCCCATGAGTGAGCCTGGGAGGAGGATTTGGGAGGCCCCTTGGATAGAGAGGATTGGAATGAAATAAAGTCTAACACGGCTTCTAGCTCAATCTGTGTGAAGCTGAAAGAAAACGCCTATAAGCTTCTTTATCGAAGGTACTTGGTCCCAACCAAATTACAAAAAATCTTTCCGGACACATCCAGCTTATGTTGGAGAGGATGTTCGTCGAAAGGGTCCTTCCTCCATATCTGGTGGCAGTGCCCCAAGCTTGCCCAATTCTGGTTGGAATTAAGGGACTTTGCGTCTCAGATTCTGCAGATTGACATCCCAATCTCTGCCAGATTTTTCCTTCTCCCACTTGGAATTCCATCCGCTACCACACATCAAACTAAAATGTTCTGCAATATAGTTTCTGCAGCGCTGTGTCAAATTGCCACTAATTGGAAACAGTCCACAATGCCTACTTTGCAGTAAATTATCAACAGAGTCTGGCACTCATACAGAATGGAGTTTATGACATGCATACTGCGTAATACTTCTAAATCTTTTAACAAAATTTGGGCACCGTGGATGTCATTTTTTCAACTTCAAACTCCTTTTGCCATATGACTCCTCTACAACACTCCACTTGGTATCCTTCCTCGATCCTTTACCGCCTTCCCTCCCTTGCCTTCCCCTTCTTTCTTTTTTCCTTTCTCCTGCTTAGCCCCTCTTTTTCTTCTATTGGCGGTTTTGCCACACCGCACCCCTAGTCTATTTGGTTTATTTCTCTCTGACCAACTTCTATTTTCTCTGTTTCCTCTTTCTCCTCTCCCTACAGTTAAAATTTGGTCAATATCATCATTCTGTTTTGTATAATATACACTAAATGTATAGGTCCGTGAACTTGTTTGACTTGATTGTTATGGATATCATCTTGGACTGATGTTTATTATAGACCTCTCAAAAATAAAACTTTAAAAAAAAAAATGATTCATAAATATAGAAACACTTCACAGTGATTCCAGCAAATACTAAAAATCAAACCAATTTATATCTTTGTGCAAGCAATTTACTTTATAGAAGTCACCGACTATGTAGAGAGGGAGTGGAGACATACAGGAACAACATTTAACGCTTACTTACTCACATAAGAGAAATCCATAGCCCTGGCAGTTACCTTCTGGCACAAAGTTACCAACAAAAGCTTTTATTGACAGTCACCAAGTATGTCTACAGTCATTTGCTCTAGTTATAACTATAGAAAAATAAGCATTGTGACTGAAAGATTTCAGAATTCAAGCAGAAAATGAAACCTGGTGGAGACATTTTTTTTAGTATATCAATTAAACAGGCCGGCAACCTTTAACTCAACAAGATTTACAATTTTTATACATTTTGGCCCCCCTTTAGTATTGTGACCACAATACTCTCCTACAACACAGAATGGTCAGTATATTAACATGGTGAAATGTCAAAAACAAACATCAGATAATACTGAAAATAGCCAGTGACTATTGTGATTCCCATTTTGGATTTCCATATTGAAAAACTGGAAGAACTGTACTAACCCCTTTTTATACCAATTTTTCTGAATTGTCATGTAAGCCCTTATTATGATATAATGATTAAACCATACCTCTCAGCATTTATAAAGGCAAAATCTGCCAGAATAAGTCTAGTTTCCAATGTGCTTTGAACCTGACCCGCACAAACACGCCCAATTTTCAACCTATCATGTCCACTTTTTGGCTCCAAATTCTGTGTAAGCTCAGCCCCCACTGGAGTCCAAAATAGACACTGTCCCCATAAAATAAGGACAGTTGGGAGATCATTATCATCATCATCAACATTTATTTATATTGCGCCAGCAAATTCAGTAGCGCTTTAAAATTGGGAACAAACATTTATAAGAAAATACTGGGTAATACAGACAGAGAGGTAAGAGGGAGATATGATTAAACCCTTTATGAGTCCTTAATGTTATAGCATGGCATTCATATTGCATTGAAAATAGGATAAATGGTTTCTAACTGGATTACTCCCACCATTGCTTTCTAAAATTTTAACATCACATTTAAAATTAATGCACAATACCAGTACAGTACATGGGCAATCAATACTGGTCGGATTAATAGACAGATGTTCTGTGTTAGATTATTGCTAGGGATCACCATGAAGAAATTGACAATAAAACAGAAGGAATACTTTGAGAGTGTCTTCTTGGAGTTGGCAATGTTACAAGTGGTGACATTGTGGAATGCTTACGTAAGCAAAGTTCTCCTTAGCACCCGGTCAAACAAATGGAAGAAAACAAAAAAGGGCCTTTTGCAAGGTATTGCTACACACCAAACACAAATGTTGCAAGTAACTACGGCTCAGAAGGAGATCACTCGGCTGTTGCAAGTACAGCTGAACCATTTAATATAGGCACATCAGGACAAGGTGGGAAAGCCTATCCCGATTTTCAGAAAATGATGCCTGCAGACGATATTGAGCGCTTGGAGTAGATAATGGCGCTAATGAGTACCAAAATACCTCTCCGCAAATAGTATATATATGTGACAAAAAACAATATGCAGTTGAATGAACCACTAAGTGAGCAAAATGTCCAGAGGAGAGTTGGGCTGAGCATGGGTGCCGAGAGGGAATGGTATGCGGGCGAGAGGGGTGGGGAACAAATTACTTGGGGTCCGGGTCTGTCTGAGGCCTCACTGTAGCACTATACTTAAATATTTTTGCTTTCTTTTAAAGTACTTTATTTTGCTCCTGTGAATGGCTTGCGCAACCGCCAGTGTGTGTTGAGAAAAGGGGAGGTTGTCATCACACACTGTCCAGCAGCCTGCAAGCCAGGAGCTTGAAATCTTGAGAGACAGACAGACAGCATAGGTAAGTACAATGGGCTGGGGGGTATAATGTATCTTGGTGGGTGTCATTATTTGTATGGGGGAGGGGTTATATGTCTTCAGCAGTTATAATATGTCTTAGGGGGGTGTCATAATGCGTCTGGGGGGTTATAATATGTCTTTGTGAGTTATAATATGTATTCAGGGGGGTGTCATAATGTGTCTGGGGGGTTATAATATGTTTTCGGGCGGTGTCAATGTGTCTGGGCGGTTATAATGTGTATTAGGGGGGGTGTAATAATGTGTCTGGGGGGTTATAATATGTCTTTGTGAGTTATAATATGTATTCAGGGGGGTGTCATAATGTGTCTTGGGGGTTATAATATGTCTTTGGGGGGTGTCAATGTGTCTGGGCGGTTATAATGTGTATTAGGGGGGGTGTCATAATGTGTTTGGGGGGTTATAATATGTCTTTGTGAGTTATAATATGTATTCAGGGGGGTGTCATAATGTGTCTTGGGGGGGTATAATATGTCTTTGGCGGTTATAATATGTCTTCGGGGGGTGTCATAACGTGTCTGGGGGGTTATAATATGTCTTCGGGGGTTATAATATGATTTCGACGGGGTGTCATAATGTGGCTGTGGAGTTATAATATGTCTTCGGCAGTTATAATATGTCTTCAGGGGGGTGTCATAATGTGTCTGTGGGGTTATAATATGTTTTCGGGGGGTGTCATAAAGTTTTCCGGTCCCTGGGTAGTTTTCACTCCAATATGTGGGAGAGGGGAGCATGGTTTCCAGAAACAGAGGACATGCCAAGGGACTATTTGCTGTTGGGCATTTCAGGGTGGACAAGGCACCCAAGGGATGTTGGACTACAACTTTCCTACTACGGATGTGTGCACAGAATGTGGCCCAGTTTTATTGTTGTCTCATCTTATGACATAGGGCAGTATAAAGCCCCACTCCAGCTCGGTGAGATGATATGTCGCAGCCATGGGACCCTGGAGTGCCACAGGTTAGCCAAGCCTGGTCTAGTGGAACTATCTGGATTTTTGGTGACTGTTCTGCCCAATCTAAGGGGCAGGTCAAGACTGTGTACTCTTTATATACACACTGCATTTTTAATATACTACACTATGGTGCTAGCTGTCCTTTGTGGGCTGACCACTCCCCCTCTAGAGTCTGGTCTCCCCTCTATGATGGCTGGCCACACCCCCTCTAGCGTTGCAGTCCCCCGGTGGGCCCTTCATGCACCAGTCCGACACTGCCTGTAACTATCCTGTTTCTCACATAATGTGGATTTTAGCAAGTACTTTTTATAGCCCTCACTTTTATTCCCCAGCACACCAGACTACAAGTGCATTGTCTAATTTCATGTGGCTAAGGGGACATTGTAGCTCAGTGTAAATATGTATATTGTGTAATACTGATAACGTGGCAGCCACTCCAAGGGGGAGGGGGTGTTCATTCTGGGATTTCATTCATGAAAAGTGCAAGATCTGGTTTTGAGTTGTCATTCTCTACTAGAGTCTACATATGCAGCTGAGAGAAGTGGGTAGCATTGGGCCAGAAAACCCGGTATCTTAACAATCTTTATAGATTTTCAAAATATTATTTAAATGAATGAATAATTTTAATCACATGGGCATGCTAATATATATATTATGCATTTCAAATATCATTTTATGTGATTGGTTAAAAATGAAAATGCTTTGCAGAGGTTACACGGATAAAGGACCATTGTTAGATTTAGTTTTGTAATTTTATTAACAAAGTGATTCTTGTTAGATTATCCCTATGTTCATACAATGCTTACATTTTTATCAGGATAAGGTTAAAATACTCATCCATCTGTAAAAAAAATGCCAACGCCTATTAATGATACTGCTCAATGTGTACTAAGATTTATTAGATGTCCTTAAATAGCTTATTATATGCTCCTCATTTTGAGGCATGTGTGTATTTCTCATATTGGTTAAATTTGTTTAGTGCTTTTGGGGATAAGCATATCTAATTGATCAAACCTAACATACTAATCTGACATAGATCAATATGTAAATTTCATTTAACATTGGATACATTCTCTACATTCTAAAATGGTATCTTGCCTTTACTATGTAGTTCAATGGCAATTTCACTTAATACCATCAATATAGATAGTAACACATTTTTTGGTATATTTACTAAACTGCGGGTTTGAAAAAGTAGAGATGTTGCCTATAGCAACCAATCAGATTCTAGCTGTCATTTTGTAGAATGCACTAAATAAATGAAAGTTAGAATCCGATTGGTTGCTATCGGCAACATCTCCACTTTTTAAAACCCGCAGTCTAGTAAATATACCTCTTTATATGGTCTTATGATGTTCATATTTTTTTCTTTAAAGAAAAGAAATTGCACAATACATATATTTGCAGTGGGAATTCCTATTTATACAAAACTACGCCTTTAATGGGAATAAATGATAAGTAGGATATATGAAGTTTGCTTCATAGAAATGTACTTTAAAATCAGAATCTTCCTGTATTAGTCTGACTCTGTTCCTTTTATTATCTAACAATTAATTTGTGATCAAGTAAAGATGACCAGCTCTCAAAAATAAGATTCATTTTTATAATCATAGTTGAATGAATGTAATCCATCAATAAAAAAAAAAAGAAATATCTTGAATAGAAAAAAATGAATTCCAAAACATAGACACCAAATCATATGAAGAACCATACATATACAAATGTATCAGACCAGACAGAATAATATGATGAAATCTACACGTATATTAATAATAAAATAAAACTGTACACATATTATTTCTACAGCCAATATACTAAACAAATTCACTGTAACAAATAAAAAGATACTGTACATGTCTGTATACTAAGATTCTATATAATAAGTTTGGATTATGTATTAAAGCATATATCATAGCAGACACTGCGAAAAGAGCTCAATATGTCATGAACAAAATAATAAATAAATATCACCATTGTTTGCTGTAGTTGTAAGAAATGAAAAAATAGCCCCTTATAGTGACACATTTCCAAGATCCTTCAATCCTATTGCTGTGGTATCCCTAATGACTCCATTTCCCACTGACCCTGTCACATGCACCACTGCCCTCACTCAGTTACAAGTGACAGGTCACTGCCTCATACTTGATCAGCACATTAGACACTTGAATATTTTGTGCTGCTGGGAACATTTCAATGACTCAGCTCTACAGATTTTTCAATCGCCACCCACTTCAAAACAAGGAACGCAGGGAGAAGAAGCAGGTGATAAAGAATGGTAGTAAAAAGGGGATCTGGCTCTAGTCAAATATTCTTATAAGAAATGCTTTGTCTGTGCTTCTGTATTTTGAACATTTCTGAACTATTTTCAGAGAAGCTGTAATATGGAAATGTATTGTAGTATATTCAGTTGTGTATACTTCACTATACTTAACAGTTCATAAATGTTCTCCATTATATACAAATTCTTGAACAGCGCATTCCATTGTGCTGACCAGGCAGCTAAGAAAATCTGAAATAAATAATAAAGCAACGTCTGGTACTCCCGGTAATGATAAAGACCAAGAAATATAATTTCCAATATCCGGAATGTAACATGCTTTTATATTGAGACAAATTAAGTATGAGTCCTTTCAGCCCACAAAAACATTTATTTAGGAGTAATCAATTTTGCCGATAAGTATAAACTGTCCCTCCCCAGCTGGTTCTTTTCCTACATCATTTCTCTAGAGCTCTAATGCAGTGCAGGTAGTAGAAAGGAAAGTTTCAAATTTGAATGCTCTGTGTCCGCAGTAGTATCACAGCATTGAAAAGATTTAGAAACCACCTTTAGCTATAAATAGCTTCTAGTTAATAAAAAAAGGACTTTTTCAGGTACTCTTCAAAAATAATAAATCTGCATAAAACAAAACCTGAATGCTGTTAAACACTGGGCTTACAGTCTCACCACAGCACTTACCTTTAAGGGTTCCTTTTTTCTTAGGAATTTGAAGCAACCAATAGGATTCAGTGGGGTGGGGTTAGGAAGTCTTTATAAGCAAGAGGGATAGGAGAATTTCCATCTCTTTCTTCAGGATTTCCCTTCAGCTCTCCCCAATTTGTTTTCTCACTGAGATTTGTATTATTGTTAACCTTGTTTTTCCCTCCTAATACAGACGAGGCACAGTCAGGACAAGCAGTGCAGCTAGCGGTTTAATACATGGGTTCAAGTGTTATGTTCTGTCGCAGTAGCCTTCCCCTTTCGCTCTTGTCTCATCAGGGTCACTTCTGTAGATGCCCGGATTATTGTTTGTGTAAACGTGCCTCTGAGGCCAGAGTGTTTCTGACACCTTTAAAGTAGCACCGGGGTTCAGGGTCGGCTGGCCCCCCCAAGTTTTCGTTGGTATTGACTGGTAGTTGTTACTGTATATGCTTTCATTGCCACCATTTGTTTTAGCAATTGTAACTGTAACCTTAGGGCACCAAAATGTAATTATGTGTACACGTCATTATTTCAGTTTTGTGAGTTAAGCTTAGACAGCTTAAGGGTAAAGGGAAAATGGTGCGGTGGTTAGGTGTCAGCCCTTGGTGTTTAGTAATCTTTGGCAAGTTGCGATGCAGGAGATCAGGGAGAGGTGGGCGTGTGGGGACGGGTCTCGATGAATTGCGTCATCGTGGGCCCGCCCCCTAGCTTGTCATAATCTTTCCAAGCCTATAACAGCAGGAGGCGGGGCCATGATGACGTGGAAATTGCGTCATAAGCCCCGCCCCCACCACTCATCTAAAGATATGGCCAATAACTGGGAGGTTTGCCTGCTCTCCCAGGAGACCAAGAGAGCTCCCAGAAATTCAGGAGTCTCCTGGACATTCTGGGAGAGTAGGCAACTATGATTTTATCCATTTAAATATATATGCCATATCGCCAACTTTGCAGGTTCTTGAATCAGGACACAAAGGAAAGGTCCATGGCCATGTCATGATGGGGTATAACCATGTCCCACTGGGGATCATCCTCACACCCACAGTGGCGGATCCAGAGGGAGGCAACAAGGGGTGGGCTGTCTGCCACCGCACACTATATGGATGTGCGTGTTGGCTGACAGGCAGACTGAGAATCCTGCTCGGCTGCTCTGATTGTATTTTAAAACACAGAGTGCCCAGGCAGCATCTTCTGGCTGCCTGTCTATGCCTGCTAGTGATGAAAAGGGGGCAGGGCACTAAATCCCCCCTCAAAAATAAAACTAGCTCTGCCCATGCACCCCTAGGCACATTCCAAGCACTGTTAAAGCACTGCACTCCCCTTAACCCCCCTCCCTTCCCTACACCATACATTGTCAAGCTCCCCTGCAACCATTCAACGATGTCCTGCTAAATATAAATATATATTATATAGATAGATAGATAGATAGATAGATAGATACGAGTCAAATCCCTATGAATACTATAATTTAGTCCTTTCTTTTGCGCAGATTGTGAAATCATATTTATCTACAAAGCAAAGTGTTATTCCAAAGATGTTGTTTATTCAGCTGATAGGACTCAATTAAAGCTTCACTACCATTTAGAAAAAGCAGCTGCATGTAGCAGCTCTGGAACTCTGGCTTAAAAAATGGGCTAGGTTAAGAAATATTTACTTTCTGGTTATAATGCAGCTTTAATTATATAGAGGTTTACAACATAGAAACATATATTGGTCCAGATATTAAATTGTACATTTCTTTACTGTTATTTATTCCAGCTATGGTATGGGTCCATATTCCTCCATAAATTGATTTCATTACTATGCAATATAAAACAACCACTGCTATACACCTTGCCAATGATTCTATTTAAGAAGATTTGGAAGGAACCCTTTTGCAAATGAAAAACAGGAATTTTAAATTCTGCAACATAATTTGTTGAACCTAAGCCATACTGACCCAAAAATATTAAATATTATGAATATTAATTTAACTCCCCTGTAATGTTGATCAACTAAAGCAGTGGAAAAAATGTATGATATTTATATTATGTATGCTGTTCATAAAATACAGCTAATTTCAAATTAAAATTAGCATGTTTTATGTAGTACCCCATGTCAACAAACGAGCTTACACTTTGATTTCAACATGGAAGTGCAAGAATAATCTAAGAGATGAGGTGAACTTGGTTGAGGGGCTTACTGTTTCTTCCAATTAAATTATGGAATTTGCTTTTGCTGTTTATGAATGGGGTGTATAATTCTAATGAAAACTTAAACTCAAATGTGGTCAAGAGTGAATATTAAAGATTTCTGAGTTTTCCAGTGACTGACCAGCTAGAAAAAAGGAACGTGGAGTGTGAAAGTTTTCATCCATTACTGAAATAAACAAAACACTATTCCCAATATTTGTTTTTTTTTAACTTGGTTTGGAATTTATTCGATCTATGGACCAAGAGTTGCTGTCGGTGAATGGTGAATGTTGACTAGGTTGAGGCATTTAATAAAACAAAATGGCTGCTCAGTATTTATTAGTAAATAGATTTATTGAATTTTGAATTTCAAAAAACTACCGTGCACATGAAACGATTAGCAGTAGGAGATGTTATGGTCATCAAGCATAAAATTTATTTTTTGCAAATTCCTTCTATGAATGTACACACAATGTAAGAACATTAGATATCTGACATTAGATTTTTTTATGGTACTGCACTGGGCAATATTAAAAACATTCTCCTATTCAGCAAATAGAAATGCCCATGCTGAAATATTTATACAATTATTTAAAATTAAGAATATTATAAATCAGTAGATCTTTAGTTACTTTAATTGTAGGAAGAATTGGGCTATATACACTTAAACTGTTTTGCATATTTCATTACTCATTCAATAAATAACTTCAGGCTAATTCCAGGTGTGCTAATGGTGTTATTTGTACATTGGAATCTCTCCCAACCAATGGTGTATTAACACTATCATTTGGCCTGGGTGGTACTTAAACCATGGGCTCATATCCCATACACTTGTGCCTGATCACCCACCTTAATCACCATAATTCTTTAATATTCACTAAGTTTTTTCCCAGGGTGTAGTAAAGGGAAACAACAAGTCATATATTATCTCATATTACAAATATTTAAAGAACACCTTCCAAGTTCACTTCAACCTATGTATATTTTACCCATAAAAGTCCTTCAATCTAAGTATACTCTATCTTCATCATCATCATTTATTTGTAGGGCGCCACAAATTCCACTTTGCCGGACAGTAAGCATACAAATCACACAAATACAAATTAAACATTGTAACAAATCATACAGGTACACATTTCAAGTAGCAAATATACAAGTACAAATTAAATATAAAAATCACATAAATACAAGTAAAACAAGAACATTTGCGGTAGACAAAGGACTAACAGACATGAGACATATGGTAGAGAGGACCCTTTTCATGAGAGCTTACAGTCTAGTTCATAGGTTTTTAAATAGAGATGGGAACCAATAGTTTCCACCTTCATATCCATATCTAAGTTCCTCTTTGTACACTTCCTTTCAAATTGTTGTTACTGAAATATGACATATTGACCAATTGTGTAAATTAATTAATTAGCAACAACAATTGATTACTAAATCCAACTTAATATTATGTACCCTGTGTATATTTTGCAAATATTACTGTTGTCACTCCCACAAAAAATATATTTTTATTATTTAAAGCAAGTTAAGTACCTTTTAATTATGCATAATTTTTCATGCCCATGCTATATTACTACAAATCATTATATCATTTTTAAAAGCTCTCTGGTTGGATGCCAGATACAGACACAGTCAGTCTGCTAAACAGACACATGCTCATTGCTCTCAGCATGTCATGTGATGACAGAGGTGGAGAAGGAGAATGTCACAGTGCAGATATAGCTCAGAAGGGCCAGGCTTTTCAAAGCCTAGGCTGCAGCTCATCTCTAATAGGGCACTGATTTGTCAAAGAACAAAAAGCCCTTCTGTTGGAGAAAACAGGTGTTATTGGGGCCTATTTATTAATTGGATGTGCAAACTAAGGTCACATATGCGCAAGGACTGTGGTGAGGGATCCGAAGATCCCTTTACCGCAATGCTCTCCCCTTAAGGTAGAATGGCTAACACCATATTCAGATGGTGTTAACCAACAGGTTCAAGTTCC
Source organism: Mixophyes fleayi (assembly GCF_038048845.1). Lineage (NCBI taxonomy): Eukaryota > Metazoa > Chordata > Amphibia > Anura > Limnodynastidae > Mixophyes > Mixophyes fleayi. The sequence goes on along the minus strand of NC_134406.1, from coordinate 116,435,448 downwards.
AAAAAACTAGGCTTTTTGTATCTTGTTATCTCCTGCGTTAGGCTTTTGATGCATAGCTATATAACTTAGAAATGCCTAAACCATGCAGAAAAAGATGTTTTGCATGGTTTATGGCTTAATAAATAGGCCTCACTGCCAGTGAAAGGGCTTGTTTTCACTTTGCCCTATATATCAATGGGGTTATCAACCTGGAAGAACATATTTATCAAGCAATAAGTAGGTACAACCTGTTCTGGTGTTTCCAGAACAGTAACATAAAAAAGTGCTTTAATCTTAATCTAAAGAATAAAGCATTGTTTGCAATGTAGTACTGTTTAAAGTATTTTAACTTTTTTATAAAGAGGAAAGTTACTTGTTAAATATATGGGTGCCACTTGAGCTCACCAATACAGTGCTGCTTCTTCCACTTGAATCATCATGTCAGCCAGGTAGTGGAAGATTTGAAAATAAGTTCAAGTAGAAAAAGGAGCACACTTCTGGCGATCTAGAGTGGTATCTATATAATTAACAAGTACAAGGAAAAAATAAACTTCATTAATTTAAGTAAATTTTCAGTTACAAATATATAATATATGCATGGGGGCTTGCATATGCATAATTAAGCCATATTTTTGGCTATATTCACTATTATAGGAATCTCAAATACCTGGCAGGCCGCATCATTTGCCATAGCAACATTGGTCTTATGGGACTCCCATCGGATAATTGCTGTAATAGTGAATGACGTGGCTGTATAGCTGGCAATCATTAATACCCAGGTCAAGAGTTTCAAAAAGGGACTGGCCAGGATGATACACACCCTATGCCCCCAGCCCAACTGATGCTACTTATTAAGGGTGGCCAGGATTAATTGCATACACTTATTCTTAGAACGTAATAAAGTAATCAGGGTGATAAAGCTTCTTTCAAAAACACATCTTTAGATTCAACTGAGTTTAACCACAACACTGTTTTATGCTAAATAAACAGGTGTATGCCCAATTCAGCATCAGCCCCTAAAGCTGTGTGTGTTTGTATGTATTCCTTTCTAGAGTGTTGGTTATATCTCACATATTGGTCTGTGTGGAATCAGCTTATTTTGCTTAACCCTCTATCCCAGTGTTTAACTAGTCTTCACGCACCCCCAAAAGCTCATGTTTTGAGGATTTCTGCCTCAGGAAACAGGTAGGATCATTGCTGACCCAGCCAAGTAGAAGAAGTCATTTGTGCACAAAATCCTGAAAACATGAGCTGTTGTGGGTGCATGAGGACTGGAGATATGAAGTACTGTTCTATCCAATCCAATTTACATTTTAGAATCCCAAATAGAAATCAAAAATATTTTGTCGGTGCAGCTATATCTGTAGATATTGCAGAAACACATGCACTTCTGAAGTACAAACAGCATAAATAAGTCAGTAGAAAATAATAAAAGCTATAGTTTAACTGAGATACAACACAGAAGTGTGTCAACTATTTTGCAATTGCCTGATAACTCATTGGCAAACACCACACATCATGCAGAGGTATTCACACATGCTTTACAATGTTTACACAGCTGCCACTTATTCACAACCTATGATAATTGAGTTTGAGATCACAATCAAGCCTTAGAGAAGAGTATTAACATCAACAACAGACAAAATGAATGTGCATTATTATTATAAATCTATATTTTACTTATAAGCTACCACAAAGGGTACAGAGCACCATAGAGAGAACATACAGTAAAAAAATACATGACATAACAAAACCACACAATATTGTCAAAACAGTACAATACGCAGCAGCAAGAAGTCAAACCATCAGCAATGAGGTGCTAGGCAGGGTATAACCTCACACACTATAACTTGAGGAACAAGGCCAGAGTAGTGGAGAAATGGGAGGGGGGGTGCAGAATAGGTAACAAATTCCTGCTGGAATTATTATAACAGAAATATATTTCTACATCTGGTATCCAATATTAAATAGACACTGCACATTAGGAATATTTTATATTGTATTATTTTTATTATGTAAATTTTAATAAAAGCAGATGACTTGTCTTTATAATGCTACTAAGTATTGTTCATTTATTGAATATGTGCTTATATAGATTTATAATGTGAAATCACTTTGCAGTGAAATAACAGCATTTTTCCTATTAAGCTGACTTAAGGTTCCCATAGGTGGGCTAATCCTATTGCTCAACTTGAGCTCTGTGCGGAAAGACTTTAATACAGTTTTACTGCACACATGTGAATCCTAAAGAAAAATATTAGTCCAATCAAACGATGCATGCTTATATGATCAGATTGTAGTCATCGCCCAACCACACTTCTGGTTATCCTTTCCTCCAGCAAAAGTAAGCTATTATTGGAAAACACTTCAAGCTGTGTTTGGTATCTGTGCTTTAAGATCATGTGATGTTACTTGTAGTCTTTTACTAGCAATAACTGATTATGATGTGTATGTGTAAGGTATTTATGTTTTAAATTAGTCCAATATATACCAAACATTTAGTACAAATGGTAGAAAATAGGTTAAAATAAGTTAAAATGGACTAACAGTACATGAAAACAAATGAATACAATTCTCACTAAATAGAAGGAACTACTTTTGATCAAATTCAGTATTCAGCTACTAAGTCAGAATAAGACATACAAAGCAAAATATCCCTTGAAAAATCAGGCATAGCCTTCAAATGCTGAGGTGGCTGAATAAAGGAAAAAATAACTGCTTAATTTATCTCCTTGTGTTTATGCACTCTTAACTACTTCAGTAAGGATTGGGTCTGCCTCCTGGTCCAGCACATTTTTCATTTATGTATACTTTATACTTATAACTTTGATGACTAAAGACTGCAGTACTCAGAGCTATTTTCGTCTTATAGCAGTGTGGTGTGACCTTATATATAGATGTTGCCTGAAAAATTGACACATCTGACTTAAGCAATGGCTCTGCGTAGAATATTTGTAAACCAGCAATCTTCTTATATAGTGAACACAAAAAAATGAATCATAGAAAATCTGATTTTAATATAAACATGGCATAAACATGGCATTTGACAATTAAGTAAATATTGTAACAGATTAAGTGACTTGCACACTGTGCTATTTGAGTTTAAATGTTGCATTCCTTGGCATTTTGTGGGGGAGTTGTGAGTGGCATGTGAGGGATGTGAAGGAGGTATGAGTGGCATGCGGGGAGCATATGGGGAGGCCTGGTGGCATTTGGTGGAGTTTTCATAGTACATGTGAGATCTGAGGGCCTGCAGTGTCTGAGGGCATGTGGGGGTATTTTGTGGCAAGTGGGTGTCTGAGGGCAGGAAGGGCCATTACCATGTTTGAGTGGTATATGTTGGGATTCTGAAGTTAGTGATTTCAAAATACTGGCCTAAATGCTGCCTGCCCTTTGCCTAAATGACACCTCCTCTGTTGGCTGACTGTGCTTATCTAGCAGATGACCCCACCACTTCTAGCAGCTTATTTTTAGTAAACAAAAATAAAAAAAACCTTCAATACCTTTATTGCATAAGTGTGCTCACCATTTTAGAATGGTGCTGCTGCATCTGTGTACAAAGTTAATCAAATACATTCAAATAATGTTCAGTCATAGTTAGCATATTTATTCATGTCACTGAATATATAGTAGGGGTGTGCACCGGTCACTTTTGGTGTTTTGGGTTCTGATTAGCTTGAGGTTTTGGGTTCTGATTGGTTTTGCCAAAACACCCCACTAAAGGTTTTGGTTCTGATTTTGGGTTTTGGGTTCTGATTTTTTTTTTAAAAAAAGCATAAAAAGTGCTAAAATCCATATTTTTGGTTTTTTTTCCCTCCTACACTATTATTAACCTCAATAACATTCATTTCCTCTAATTTCCAGTCTATTCTGAACACCTCACACCTCATAATATTGTTTTTAGTCCAAAAGGTTGCACCGAGGTAGCTGGATGTCTAAGCTAAGCGACACAAGTGGGCGGCACAAACACGTGGCCCATCTAGGAGTGGCACTGCAGTGGCAGACAGGATGGCAGTTTGCAAGAGTTTGCTAGAGGTGCAAGATGGAATTGTCCTTAGGCCTTCCCACCCACCCTGATGTTGTTGAAATAGGACATTCGCACTTTAACAAACCAATCAGGAACAGTTAACGTAGTTTAATCTCTGGTACTAATATTTCTGGACTGCAGGAACAGTGAACGTAGTTTAATCTCTGGTACTGATATTTCTGGACTGCAGGAACAGTGAACGTAGTTTAATCTCTGGTACTAAAATTTCTGGACTGCAGGAACAGTGAACGTAGTTTAATCTCTGGTACTAATATTTCTGGACTGCAGGAACAGTGAACGTATTTATATATTGCAGTACTAATATTTCTGGACTGCAGGAACAGTGAACGTATTTATATATTGCAGTACTAATATTTCTGGACTGCAGGAACAGTGAACGTATTTATATATTGCAGTACTAATATTTCTGGACTGCAGGAACAGTGAACGTATTTATATATTGCAGTACTAATATTTCTGGACTGCAGGAACAGTGAACGTATTTATATATTGCAGTACTAATATTTCTGGACTGCAGGAACAGTGAACGTATTTATATATTGCAGTACTAATATTTCTGGACTGCAGGAACAGTGAACGTATTAATACATTGCACTACTAATATTTCTGGACTGCAGGAACAGTGAACGTATTTATATATCGCAGTACTAATATTTCTGGACTGCAGGAACAGTGAACGTATTTATATATCGCAGTACTAATATTTCTAGACTGCAGGAACAGTGAACGTATTTATATATTGCAGTACTAATATTTCTGGACTGCAGGAACAATGAACGTATTTATATATTGCAGTAGAATTTTTTTTATACTTTTTTAATAATTTTTTTATATTTTTTTTAATTATTTTTGTATAATTTTTTAAAATTATTTTTGTATCATTTTTTTTTAATTTTTTTATGATTTTTTTTTATGATTTTTTAATAATTTTACAATAACTATGGACTTAGCAGAACAAAGCACAGGACACAGCACCACTGGACTCCGCAGGACAGAGCACAGGACAAAAGCACCACTGGACTGATCAGCAGTACAGAGCACAGGACAAAGTAACCACTGGATTAAGCAGGACAGAGTGACAGGACACAGCAGCACCACTACAATATAACCTCACTTTCCCCTAATCTGAGCCCGACTGAAGATGGCGGCCGCAAGCGGGGAATTTATACAAACCGAGTCTCGCGAGATCCGACGCGGGGATTTGGCGTCATAGCCTCGGTTTCATTTTTTTTCACCGCCGGAAATACCCGAACAGTGCTCGGATCGCCGTCGGATCCGCACTGTTCGGGTGGGCTCGGATTGCGCTAATCCGAGCCCGCTCATCTCTAATATTTAGTGACAAAGAGGCATAGGTAAAAACCCAAGTAGTCTTCAGGAACAGGCTGCAGACATGGTTAAATTCCCTCTGGACTTCAGTTGCAGTACATAAACCCACAAGTGTCCTACATGGGTGTAATTAATTTTCTGTGATTGGTTTGTAGTGCTTGGGTGTCTGTTTTTGTAGGCGGGGCGAGCGATGCCAGGTAGTGGCTGGTATCTAGACAGAAGGACATTGTCTAGTCAGAGTTAGGTCTCCTAGTGTCATCCTGACGGAAAGTGTGCTGTTTATCTGTGATGTAAGCAATAAAAGAAAGAAGCTGTTTGTGTGTGATATCTGCCAGGTGTTAGCATCTCTATTTATTGCAATGGCACCTGTTAAGAAGTGGAATATATTAGGCAGTCAGTTCTTGAAGATGATGTGTTGGAAGCAGTTAAAATGGGCAAGTGCAAGGATCTGATTAACTTTGACAAGCTCCAAATTGTGATGGCTAGACGACTGGTTCAGAGGATCTCCAAAACAGTAGGTCTTGTGGGATGTTCCTGGTATGCAGTGGTTACTGCCTACCAAAAGTGGTCCAATGAATGACAGCCAGTGAACCGACAGCAGGGTCATGGTTGCCCAAGACTCATTGTTACGTGTGGGTAGCAAAGGTTAGGCTGTCTGGTCCAATCCTACAGAAAAGCTACTGTAGCACAAACTGCTGAAAAATGTAATGTTGGCTATGAAAGAAAGGTGTCAGACTACATAGTGCATCGCGATGCACTATGTAGTCAAATGCACTATGCTGACCCCACGATGCACTATGTGGTCAAGTGCCTATGCTGACCCTTGTAAACCACTGAAAGCGCCTACAATGGGCACATAAGTGCCAGAACTGGACAATGTAGCAATGGAAGAAGCTGACCTGATGAATCATATTTTCTCTTACATTATGTGGACGCCTGGGTGCATGTGTGTCGTTTACCTGGGGAAGAGATGGCACCAGGATGCACTATGGGAAAAGGGCAAGCTGGCAGAGGCAGTGTGATGCTCTGGCCAATGTTGTGCTGGGAAACTTGTGTCCTGGCATTCATGTAGATGTTGCTTTTACCACCTACCTGAACATTGTTGCAGACCAAGCACACCCCTTGTCGAAGTCAGCAAATTGGATAAAGTAATTTCAATTAATATCTAGCAAACTTGGTTGTCTTTGTCTGAAAATATGCGTAGAGCACGCTACGGCGTGGAAGGTCGTTTACAGCCGCAACACGTGGCAATACCAGTTTTTACACTTTTTATATACATTCGCACAAACACACACATTTGTAATTAGTACACATTAATTGTAGTGGCAACACATAGTTATTTATGTCAAAATATAGTAGTATATATGTGTAATATTATCAGTTATATGCATGTTAGTAAAACATATGGTTCAAGTTAAAGGAAAGGTGTCATGTCTGGTATTATTTTAATCCCCTATTCATCAGCAGCTGTCCAGTTCATTCGGCGAAGAGATCGCACATTGCATACTCGAGTTATTGATGTTAGGGAATAAACCTTTAATGTGATACTAACTATAAAATGCTAATGGACTAGTTGAAACTGGAGTCTTGGCGGGAAGATTGGAGCACATCCCCTGGAGAGATGACCCCCACCTTTGGATTCTTTAGTTTGAACTAGCCTATGATCTGCAACCCCCTGGACCTTCCTGAAGCCTGGCCCAATAGAAGCAAGCCACACCATCTGCATTGTTTTACTGTATTTCTGTCTGCATATAAGCAGGAGCTTTTCATCTAGTGTTCAGTCATCTTGACCACAGACTTCAGACCTGAATGACAGTTCACTGGATCCAGAGCGCCTGCGATAAGTAACGGCTGCACTTATTATTATTTCGCTTGAATTATTCTGCTACATTTTGAGAATAAATATTTGTGCGTTGGAAACACAAATCGAGATTCGACAATCATTATTGGATAGCAAAAATACGCACATAACACTCTTAATGGCAACTGATGGCAGTGGCCTCTTTCAGCAGGATAATGCTGCCACATTGCAAACAGTGTTCAGAAATGATTTGAGGAACATGGTAAAGAGTTCAAGGTGTTAATGTTGCCTCAAAATTCCCCAGATCACAATTTGATCGAGCATCTACGGGATTTGCTAGAAAAACAAGTTCCATCTTCCAATTTACAGGACTTAAAGGATTTTCTGCTAATGTATTGGTACCAGATACCACAGCAGATCTTCAGAGGTCTTGTGGAGTCCATTCCTCGATGGGTCAGAGCTGTTTTGGCAGCATGAGGGGGACCTACACAATAATAGGCAGGTGGTTTTAATGTTGTGCTGATTAGTTTATATATGTAGTGCAAAACTATGTATAACTTAAATAATGGTTTGTATGTTTTTGCTTTGTTCGGAAATCAAGCTTTTGAAAACTCCCCCTTTTAAAAAAAAAGCTTGCAACTGTAACTTTCAGATTGTAAGAAAAATCAAGGTAAATTTACCATCCTCAAATTTTCAAATTTCAACTAGGAAAAAACATGTGCATAATCCGCACCTAGCAATCAATGCCCTCAATCCATAGTTGCCTAATCTCCCTGAATGCTTGGAAGATTCCTAAATTTCTAGCAGTTCTCCCGGACTCCTGGGAGAGCATTGCTACCTCTTGCATCTAGCCCACTACCCTTGTGAAGTGGGTGGGAGTGGGGCCTAATGACACAATTCATAGTGAATTGTATCATCCTAACTCCGCTCCTGTCTGTAATATCCCTCAAACTGCAGCACTTGAGCAGCAAGGGCTAATGATCAGTAGGCGATCATCACAGCCACACCCCTCCCCCCCTTCCTTGACCATCAGGATCTACTCTCTGGGATCTCCTTCAGGGGAGAACCTAAAAGTTGAAAAGCATGCCTCAATCTGACCAAATTCTCTCACCAGCCAGTGCATACTATTGAACTATTGCTTTTTTACTCACAGGTCCATGAGCTTTTCCACAATAATATGTACACTTGCACAAAGTACTTGACACCACAAAGGAGGATTTAGCTATTACAATAGTTAAAGTGGAACTGTCAAAAGGAATTAAATTAAAAAGTTAACATGCTTTCCATTTATTATGTAAGTTCTTTCTACTTAGGTATGTATTGGAAAATCAGAAAAAACAGTTATAGGTACTGTACACTTGTGTTACCTAACTATTTCTAACAGTGTTAGTAAACTGTGTTTACTTCATAATAGTCTGAAAAGACAAAACGCATCTAGATGAGACATACCAGCTGACATTACATTTTTCATTTGTTCAAAATATCTTTCTTCTAGCCCTTAAAGAAGGGTTATCTTGTACAAGGATCCGCCAAGGATGATGCACATAGCATATCAGATGCCAAACATGTTTTTATCATGCTCCACAATATACTTTTATGCAAACTGGAATTCATTTGCAATGCAAAAAAACACTGCTACCATGGAGTGAACACATTATCCCCACAGCAAACCATCATCATGATTATTTATTTATATAGCACCACAGATTCCGTAGTGACTGACAAACCATACAGATATGACATACATCATAGTTGCCTACTCTCCAGGAATGTCTGGGAGACACCCGAATTTCTGGGAGTCCTCCAGGACTCCCGGGACAGCAGGGCAACCTCCAGAATCCCGACCAGCTAGGAAAGTTAAATGGAGGGGGTGGAGCTTAGTGACGTGATTCACGCGAGCCCCGCCCTCCCCACGCCAACTTCCCATGGATTCAATTTTGCCAAAGTTGGCAAGTATGACATACATGAAAACAGTATACGTACACATATACATCATAACAGGAATGAGGATACAGTTGATCAGAATAAATACATTGATGCAAGTAACAGAACAAATCGCAAGGCATACAGAAAAAACATCAGCATAAAACATTATAGGGACAACCAGTACGTTCGAGAGTGGACTGACATGAAACATAGTACAGTTGTGTTTACTACATATAGATAGACATTTTCTACTCACTGCTAACAGTTAGAAGGGTGACTTGAGTAAAAACATTTTTATTCATCTTCCATTGAGACGTTACGTGACATATTTTATTTAAATGTCTGATTGTCACTAGCATTAGAGAACAGCTTCCAGCTTAGTTTAGAGATAATTACTTACAGTTAATATGTTTGTACAAAGGGCTAGCAAAATATAAGTAGAGCATTTTTCAGAAAATGTAATTTGCGCTGCAAAACAACATTACAAACAACTGCCTGACACGTATTAAAGAAGGAAAGGTTATTATGCCTTCTGTATATTATCCCTTACTGCCACAAAGAAAAGTGTGTATTTATAAATGTGAACTAAATGGTTTTGTGTGGCATGTAAAGCTAAAAGAATGGTATTGCAGTGTTCTACACATTTAACATATTATCTGTATTAAATAATTATGGTTTATCTACATTGGTTTCATTCAAAGACTGTAACATTTGTCTAGGAACTGCTGATGTTTGCAACAGTGCATTATGGTTAAGCTTCAAAGCTGCTTAGAAGTCATAATTTCTAAATGTATTTACATTTGCTCTGATTATTCCCATTGCCAAAACGAATCTTAAAATAGAACTTCTGTTTTCACTTTCAGTTGTTTGGACAATATCTCATATAAGTCCTCTGAATATGCTTAACAATAAAACAAACTGCAAAGTCTATTTATTTTTCATAATTGTGTGACATACAGTAAAAACAGATCTTTGATCTTTTGAGATATTTTGCTGTACTATTGAACAAAAATAAATGCTCTTTGTGTGGTGATTTCTTTTGTTGACCTTTGTTTTAGCTATAATATGGAATTATTACATTATTGGCTACTGAAGTTTTTCCCCCCTTCCATCTACACAAACTTTGCACTGGACAGAGTCATATCATTCATTAGGCAACCTAGGCTCCTGCTTAGGGCCCAGTGGGCACTGAGACACCCAGATTATATAACCCCTTTTCTCTGTGTTCTTTTTTCGACAATCATGGGTATGACTACTCTCCCATCTTCACATACATCATTTGTTCTGCAAGAAGTGTGTCTGTGACAATGAGATTATACCTTTTATTGAATACATCCTCCCAGTTACTGGTTTGCACATGGATTCAGAGAAAAACCAGGCCATCATTAATTGGTCTCAGCCTACAGATTTGAAAGTTATCCAACAACTTTTTGGCTTTGCCAATTATTATCGTCAATTTATTCAAGGGTACTACACCATAGAGCCTCCTAATGCATTTCTTACTAAAAGTACTAATGTAAAGGAATGGTCATCTGAGCCTATATAAGCATTTAACTCTCTAAAAAAAAGCCTTTATATCTACTCCTGTCCTTATGAACACTATCCTTCACAATCAGTTTTTGTCAAAGTCAATACTTCCTCAAAAAGAGTGGGAGCTATTCATTCCTAACAATCATCTTCTGGCAAATTCCATCCATGTGGCTTTAGGAAATTGGTTTTGGAAGAATGGAGGTTTCTCCTGAAAGGTTCTCGTTTTCCTGTAACTGTCTACATTGATCACAAAAATCTTTTATAGCTACAGAATGCTCAATGTTTAAAACCCCATCAAGCCAGTTAGTCACAGTTTTTCACACGGTTCGATCTTTGTGTTGTCTTTCTTTCAAGAGACAAAAATGGGAAAGTCAATGCTCTCTCATTCTTTTGAAATGATGGATTCTGAAAATTGTAAGATGAGTCACCGCATTTTGCATCCTTGAACTCTTCAAATTTCCACTTCATCATCTCCTCTGATTCTGGTAAAACTTTTGTTCCTGTAAACTTATTCTTTGACCATACTTCTCTATTTGCTGGCCATGCCAGAGTTAAGAAGACACTAGGGGGTAAATGTATGAACCTCCGGATTCTTCAACTCCGGCGAGTTCAGCATCTTCAGCGCTTAAATTTAAAGCGGCGCCCGACGGATTGGTAAGTTTCTGTGTTCTTTTTTTTTATGGCTGCCCGTGGCACCCCAGTGACAGCACCGAGGCACCCCTGGGAGACGCAGCGCACAGTTTGGGAACCGCCGCTCTAAAGGGTCTAGTTATGATTCCATAGAAGTACCAATCATTATGAATGACTCTAAATCACAACTGCTATTTATTATGATGGGGTTGTTCTTTGATCCCCAGTGAAGAGTCCCCTTTACAATGAAGTAATTTTACTCTTCACTGGCGATTGCTGGAAGTGAAATGCACGGGTAGGGCTAATGTCCATGGTTATAGTTTGCAGTGAAAAGCAATTTTTCTTCGCTGCTTGATAAGTCACTAACATCACAGTTCCCATAGAGTCCTGCGCTTGCCATTTTTGGGCTAATGCAGTTTGTTTAATAGACCCCTAAAACTCTTTCTGCATTAAGACAATACATTCTTGTTACATAAATGATGTCTTTGATTTGTGGAATTTTATTAAAGATAACGTCATACATTGGAGTCTTTGACACTACAAGGAAAAGCTATGGTTAGGAGTCACAACAAATCTTTGGAGTAAATTTTAAATAAATGCTACTCATAAGTAGAGATGGGCGGGCTCGGTTCCCTGAGAACCGAACCCACCTGAACTTTGCCTATCCGAGTACCGAGCAGAGCAGGCTCGGTACTCTCCCGCCCACTCAGATTCCAAATCGAGGCCGAACGTCATCGTGACGTTGTCGGATATCGGGGCTCGGTTGTCGCAATATTTGAAAATGATAAATACCTGCCTCCACAGCAATCCATCGCCATTTGACAGAGGGACAGAGCAGGGTGTAGTCACAGGCTGATTAGAGCAGGGACAGAGAATACAATTCTGATAACAATTCTGATTACAATTCTGATTACAATTCTGATAACAATTGATAGAGAAGAGAGGAGGATAAAGGAGTCTTTTTTTTCAATATTTGGCACTACAAGTGTTTTGGGGTGTCCCCCATTCTTTTGCATTAATATTTCTGGCTGTCAAAAGTCCTATTTGTCAGCAGTCTCAAAAATTATATTTAGCACTCACAAGTCCTTTTGGGATGTCCCCCATTCTTTTGCATTAATATTTCTGGCTGTCAAAAGTCATATTTGTCAGCAGTATCTAAAACAATTTGTAGCACTACAAGTGCTTTGGGATCAGAATGGATTCAAAGCAGTCCACATATGAGCAGAATGAGCAACCAGGTTCTGTCACCAGTCCTGATGGTAGTGTTCCCAGTACGTCATCTGGGAAAGGCTATGTCAAACTACACAGTCTTTTGAAATCAGTAAAAAAAACACACACCAAAGTTTTTTTTAATGTGTTGAAGCGAAAAAGAAGTGTAACTGAGGAAAAGTTATGTGCCCATAAAAAAAAAATTGCCATTCTACACACGCAGTGGCAAAGAGAGAATGAGGCCTTCACCTTTGTCTATTAGTGGCAGATCAAAAAATGTTACCGAGCCTACAAGTGGTGCACAACTACTGTTATGCGTTAAAGCTGAGCTGCAAGAAAACACCAAGGCATTAGAGGATAATGTTTGCTGTGAATCACAAATGACACCAATCCCTGTGGAGAGTCCATCCAACAGTGGGATGTCTAATCGTGAGCATTCTGTTAGTGTACCCATAAAGAGTGACCCTTTCAGCAGTTCTGCTGATGTGTGCCTGAACAGCCCGAGTGTAGCCGGTGATACACAAATTGAGGATGCCACTATGGAAATAGAAGAGGATGAGGGGGAGATTTGTGTAGGCAACGAGGGCGCTAATGAGGATGTTGATGAGGATGAGGTTGTTTGTGTAAGTCCTGCACCAGTGGCAGCAGTTCTGGCACGTGACAAGAAAAAGGCCATTGTCATGCCAGGCCATAAAACTAAAAAAAACACTTCTTATGTGTGGAATTATTTCTACCCCAATCCAGACAACAACTGTATAGCCATTTGTAGTGTATGTCAAGCCACAGTCAGTCAAAGGAGGGACCTTAACCATCTTGAAACCTCGTCTTTGTTACGCCATTTGACGAGAGTTCATGGCAAAGTGTTGGGAAAAGCTGAAAGTTCTTCCAAAAAAGTTACAAGCACTCCATCATCAGCTAGGACCCTCCGCTCACCGACATCCCGACGGCTACAAAATACACCCACCACACCATCCTCATCAATATCCTCAGTAGCGCTCGGAGTTAGCCCTGCATCCCAATTATTAAGGCTGGATGACTCCGGCACTATTTTTCATTCCTCTGAAGAAAGTGTTAGTCCCACTGCTGCTGTTGCTGCTGCTGGAGGTGAATCGTCAGCCCAGAGGAAGGCCCAGAAAAAGAGCAGTCCTACATTTCAACAATTAACTGTGAAATAATCATTTGCTAGAGGAAGCAAATATGACAGCAGTCACCCAGTCGCCAAGCGAATCACAGACGCCATGGTTGCCATGTTAGTGTTAGATCTGCGTCCAATAACCACGATAAACTCAGCTGGTTTTTCACAGTTAATTGAGGTTTTGTGTCCGCGTTACAGAATTCCATCGCGACAACATTTTTCCTGTAAAGCTATTCCACAACTATACCAAAAAGTGTGTACAAATGTAGAGATTGCGCTGAAAAATGCCATTCTGCCCACTGTCCACTTAACCACAGATATGTAGACAAGTGGAAGTGGTCAAACCAAAGACTATATGACTGTGACAGCCCACTGGGTTGGTCATTCACCTTCACCAGCAGGAACAGCAGCAGCATGTACATCACTACGTAACATTTGTCACAGGCAGGCCACTCTTTGTATCACCGGCTTCACTAACAGGCATACAGCTGACAATTTGTTACGCAAACTTAGAGATGTGATTGATACATGGCTATACCACTTGGACTCTCCCCAGGATATGTCATTTCTGATAACGCCAACAATATAGTGCGAGCATTACAGCTGGGTGATTTCCAGAACAATCCCTGTTTTGCTCACATCATCAACTTGGTGGTGCAGAGCTTCCTACGAAATAACCGTGAGGTGCAGGAGATGCTTTTGGTGGCCTGTAAGATTTCAGGCCATTTCAGGCATTCGGCCACAGCATGTAGGAGATTGCTGCAGCTCCAAGAGGAGTTTAACTTGCCCTGCCACCAACTTAAGCAGGAGGTGGTAACTAGGTGGAATTCCACCCTGTACATGCTGCAGAGGATGGAGGAACAGCGCAAAGCCATCCAAGAGTATTGCACAAGTCATGACATTGGGAAAGGAGGGGGCATGTATTTCACTCTTGCACAGTGGGGAATCCTTTCAGTCCTGTGCAAGGTGCTGAAACCTTTTGAAGTTGTGACGTGTGAAGTGAGTGCAGATTCTGCTAGTTTGAGCCAAGTCATTCCTTTAATTAGACTATTGGAAAAGCAGCTTGAGAAACTGAAGGAGGAGATGAAATCAACCAATTCGGCAAAGTATGTTGGCCTTGTCGATCAAGTACTTTATTCGCTTCACAATGATCTTGAACTCAGATCAGTACGTTTTGGCCACTGTGCTTGATCCAAGGTTTAAGACCTACATTGAGGCTTTGCTTTAAGATGAACGAGATGTGAGCTTTTGCAAGGAGCTATTGCTCAGCAAGTTGTCCGCTGAACTGGGCCTCGGCTTGATGACGTGTCCTCCTTCACTTTCTCAAGCTGCTGCTGCTCGTAAAAAAATTAATTTCCCAAAAAAAAGCAGGGAAGATACAGGGGGCAGACCAGAACAATTTAACATCTGGGCTGGTTTGAAGGATTTTTCCAAAAAATGTGTCACCTTGCCCATAACTCCATCCAATACGAGTATAAACATGCAAAGGATGGTGGAAGATTATTTTCAAGAGGTAATTGATATGGAAATGTCAGGCAGTCCCTTTCCTTACTAGGAGGAAAAGCAGGCCATTTGGAAACCATGTACAAACTTGCTTTGCAATACCTAAGCTGCCCACCCTCCAGGGTGTACTCTGAATGAGTGTTCAGTACAGCCGGGAACTTAGTCAGTGATCGCCGTAGAAGGTTACTTCCCAAAAATGTGGAGAAAATGATTTTTATAACAATGAACTACATCTTCCACGAGGAAGGCCTTCACCATCCAAGACATCAAAGCACTGACTGTTCTCTAATGGTGGATTCAAGCGCTGATGAATTGATAGTCTGTGATGATGATGTACACACTGATGAGGGTAAGGATGAAGCTCCAGATAATGACAATAACATCTTATTAAAACTTTCTATTTAAGTCTAGGGTGCAATCTACCCCCAAAGAGGAAAGGGACTTGGGGCATTTCCATATCACGTTCCGTCTTGAAAGGCTGCTGTTTTGGCAATTTCTCATTATGGGTAGGGTGTCATACACAGACTGACCCCAAACTGCCTTTGTCCATTTCAATTAATATTGTACAGTCTATAACGGCTGAATTTTTTGGTATTTTCTACAAGTGGAGGGGGGCCTAGAGGGACAGAAACCAAACTGCATTTGTCCATTTCAATTAATATTGTACAGTCTATAACGGCTGAATTTTTTTGTATTTTCTACAAGTGGAGGGGGGCCTAAAAAGACAGAAACCAAACTGCCTTTGTCCATTTCTTTACATATTTAAGTATAAGTGTAGGGTGTAATATACACCCAAAGACGATGGTTGCATTGGCAATATTCATAGATAGAGAGATTGTACGCTCCTCTGAGCAGGGCCATCTCTCCTCCTGTTTCCACCACTTCTAACTCTGCTCTCCAGCTACTTAGCCCTCCTCCTCGAGGATCCTCCACCCCACGTCCACTCTCGCTCCCTCCTCCCCCCTGGGGGTCTCCCTGTCTTCCGCGCCCTCCTTCTTGGGCCCCGTCATTTGCGGATCCTCCCTCCCCCTTTCCCTCCCTCTCTAGCTGTGCATTGAGCTTACTGAGTTGCTGTGTTTACTGTACTGTGCTGTCTCCCATTGTATTGTAATTTTGTTGGTCTCTGTAGGGCGCTGCGGATGCCTTGTGGCGCCTTATAAATAAATATTGATAATAATAATAATAATAATAATAGAGAGGAAGACAAATTGGTTTGTGTGTAGAATTAATGAAGGCCTTTCTACCAGGAATTAAACTGTTTTTTTGCTAATTTATTAGCTTTACAATTACATTACTTATCCAAGAAACAAGAGTAGCACTAAATTTGGTTAGTTTATGCACAAAAACATTGATTTTCCAACAAAATAGCAAAACAAAACCAAACAAAACCAAAACCAAAACACGCAATGGCGGTTTTGCAAAACCAAAACCAAAACACGACGGTAATCCAGCTCCAAAACCAAAAACAAAACCAAAACACGGGGGTCAGTGAGCATCTCTACTCATAAGTAGGAATTTCCCTTAAATACTTTGTAACATATTCCAGAGATTGCATGCGTATGTCAGTGTATTGTTCTTTTAAAATACTGTATGTGTTTGCTAGTGACAGATAATGACAGTGATTCACTTTGGGAGGGTGGGCACTTACAATAAAATTACTTAAATATTTTCCATGCAATGTGAAATGCTGCTTTTTCTGTAAATACCAGGGAATGTAAATTGACCTTACGTGACCATGGAAGGCTGCCATTGCAAAGAAATACAGCTGTTTCTATTGAATGCACTTTCCCTAGGGGACAATGATTTAATGAGTACTCTGTCCTACACTAGGGAAATATTTCAATAATGGAAAAAATGGCTATTCCATATAACACAATTGCCTTTTGTTCAATTAGCTGTTTTGTGTCTGAAGCACTGGCATAGGTTAAGAGATGGGATAAATAGGAAGCATTCTTCCTCCTCTTTCTGCCATTTCCCATGGCTGGAAATGCTGCATATCCTATGTCTTTCTTCACATGTCTTTTAGCATGACGTGCCATATAATCGGTCATTAAATTACAGCTTAACCCAATATGTGTTCACAAGTAATTTTCTATAATAGATTAAGCAGTACACCAGAAGAAGTAATGTTCTAATTCAGAGGGTTTCTTTTTTGCTACAATTCCAATATTCTTGGAAATATTTATCATTTATCTATGCTTCATGACAACTATAAGGAATCCAGCAGTTGCTATATTTTGAAAATAACAAAATATACAAATATACTTTAGTGGTCAGTTTAAAGTGAAAAACTATTAAATTAACTAATTTCCCTGAGACATCATCATCATCATCACCATTCATTTATATAGCGCCACTAATTCCGCAGCGCTGTACAGAGAACTCATTCACATCAGTCCCTGCCCCATTGGAGCTTACAGTCTAAATTTCCTAATATACACACACAGCCAGAGAGAGAGACTAGGGTCAAGTTTGATAGCAGCCAATTAACCTACTAGTATGTTTCTGGAGTGTGGGAGGAAACAGGAGCACCCGCAGGAAACCCACACAAACACAGGGAGAGCATACAAACTCCACACAGATAAGGCCATGGTTGGGAATTGAACTCAAGACCCCAGCGCTGTGAGGCAGAAGTGTACGCCCCCTGGATTCTCACATTATTGCACAAGTGAACTGCCCCCAACAAGACCAGCACACTCATTTTCTTTAATACTCCCTGCTACTGTGAGCAAATTATTGTTTTCAAAGTAACTAATATTTAAAATAAGAACGCCAATCTAAATTTATTTAAATCAATGTATTTAAAACTATTGCTAAGTACTGCGTAAAGTTAGAATTTCAAATTCAAATATTATTAAATATTGCAAGAGATTTCTTGTCTACTAATATTCACTCCTGGGGTAAATGTATTAACTTCGATTTTTGCAAGTCACCATTATTCGACGAGTGTGCAGTGAAAATTTAAAGCAGCAATGGCTTTAAAAGCATTGCTTTGCCTTTATAGCCATTGCCACTTTAAATTTTTTACTGCAAACTTGCCAAATAGCGGCGACTTTTAAAAATTGGAAGTTCTTACATTTATCCCCTATCCCCTAGAGCTAAAACAAAATACCTTCAGCAAGGAATACACTCTAGGGCCTAGAGTGTATTCCTTGCTGAAGGTATTTTGTTTTAGCTCTCAATGGTATATGTTAGCTGTCTCAGCTATTCCACATCATTTCATGCAATGCAGATTTCCTTGAAACTGGTACTCTCTCCAACGCAGTAGATTTGTACACATTTTCAAGGCACAATGGGGGTTTTTTTCAAGATAATTGCCAAATTTGTAGTGTTTACTATGCAGAGAGTTGGAACATTTTTGTGGCAATAGTAGAACCATCCATCTAACTCTTTTAGTCTAGTTATCTCATGCATAAACTTATAAAATTGATTACTTCAACATTGTTCCCTCAAAGCTGCCCCTAGTCCTAACAACACAGTTCAACAAGCAATATAATATGGCAAAATATATTTGATAAATGAATGTGTAATATTTTCTTTTACTTTCGTTATACATATGTGCCAGTATTTTCTTCAGGAAAACCTATGATAGGGACCTGTAGTCAGTTTAGGAGGCCACTCTTTCCGTGCTTCCCCAATAGGCATATGCTGCCTGTCTGCACCATAATTTCAATACCCACTGCATCCTATTTGTATATACAATAATTTATTAATTCCTGACTGAGCCGATGGTTTCATGTTTGTAATATAGAAATAATAATTGTATATACAAAATAGAAAATGAAAAAAATGACATTCAATGTGAGCAAAGAACGGGACTAGGCCCAGATCTGTATGGTCTTTCCGCAAATTCAGCCCTGTGTAGGGCACACAGTTACTAATTTAGGGAGGGTTAATTCACAGTGGTGTAGCCTAGGCATAGGAACTCATTATAGTTTTCTGCATGAATAATGCAAAATGAGAAGATACATTGAGAATCTCTATAGAACACTGACTAATGGTCCATTTACAAAAATAGTGATAAAAAAAACAATATCTTCATGGTATTTACAGGTCGCTATGCTAACCAACAAATCTACTTAAGGTGAATTGATCTGTAAATCATCAGTTTTCTAAACTTCCCCAAGACATTATCAGACATCGCAAAATCACTGCAAACACAAACTTTTCACTGATAAGTATAGAGCATGGTGAAAGATTGATTTAATAAATTGCTGTTTATATAACACTAAAACATTTTTCACTGGCTTCAGACACTCACACATATTGCTTTAAAACCAGTGAAATGAGTATTCACGTAATTCAAGTATTCATGTAAGTTTTCCCATTAATTTTAATGTGTACCCCTCAATTCAATGGGGTTTACAGCATATATGCTACATGTAGAAAATGTATTGAAATAAATAACAAAAGATCTGTCTATGAAGGTTTCCCTTACTAAACAAAATATCAATAGGAGAATACCCTTAAATAAAGCAAAAACTTGAGGTTTTTGACGGATTTCAAGATTTTTCCTATTTGTCAAAGCCCCCTGGTAGTTATAGACTATAGACAATTATCGTCTTCTGCCAGGGTCCTGCATGGGGAAGTCTATTCATCATAGACCGTCACTGTCCTCTGACTTCTAAAGTCATCTCAGAATGGCGTTAGCCAGGTGCAGACCAAGAAAAAATGCTTTATAACTAAAATAAAGCATTTTTTAAAAGTTTCTTTTTTTCGATTTTTTTTTTTTTAGTTTATTTTAACTTTATTGATTTTTTCTTTTTAGGGAATCTGGAGTTGGAATCTTAAACCTTGCTCACGCATGTGCAGATTGACCACAGATTGGCCTGGTGAGCAGTAAGACTCCTCTTACAGCTGCCAGCCAGTGTCAAATCGGAGCTGAGTGATAAAAAATCTTCATAATGGAAGGCTCTTGCTAAATAGACCCCATAAAAACTCAAGGTAAGTTGGAATACACCTAATAATTACAGCAACGTGTCCAAAGGTACAGACTATTCTGGACCTTCTTGAAACCTACTAAATAAATTATTGCTTCTCTGCACATTGAAGAGCCCTTTTTGATTGTGGTGTCTGCTTCTAAGTGCTGAGTGGAGGCCTGTGTCTTGATTAGAGATGGGCGGGTCCGGTTCCCCAAGAACCGAACCCAACCAAACTTTGGGTATCCGAGTACCGAGCTGAGTAGCTCAGTACTCTCCCACCCGTTCCGAATCCAAATCGAGGCCGAACGTCATCGTGACGTCGTCGGATCTCGGGGCTCGGTTCTCGCGATACTTCAACATTATAAATACCTGCCTCCACAGCAATCCATCGCCATTTGACAGAGGGAGAGAGCAGGGTGTAGTCACAGGCTGATTAGAGCAGGGACAGAGAATCCAATATTCTTCTTGCAATTGCTCTAACAAAAATCGCTAGAGAAGAGAGGAGGATAGAGGTTTTGTTAATATTTGACACTCCCCAGTGCTTTTGGGGTGTCCCCCATAATTGTGCATAAATATTTCTGGCTGTCAAAAGTCATATCTGTCAGCAGTATCTACCAACTAATTTTTAGCACTCCTCAGTGCTTTTGGGGTGTCCTCCCTAATTGTGCATAAATATTTCTGGCTGTCAAAAGTCATATCTGTCAGAAGTATCTACCAACTAATTTTTAGCACTCCTCAGTGCTTTTGGGGTGTCCCCCATAATTGTGCATAAATATTTCTGGCTGTCAAAAGTCATATCTGTCAGCAGTATCTACCAACTAATTTTTAGCACTCCTCAGTGCTTTTGGGGTGTCCCCCATAATTGTGCATAAATATTTTGGCTGTCAAAAGTCATATCTGTCAGCAGTATCTACCAACTAATTTTTAGCACTCCTCAGTGCTTTTGGGGTGTCCCCCATAATTGTGCATAATATTTCTGGCTGTCAAAAGTCATATCTGTCAGTAGTATCTACCAAATAATTTTTAGCACTCCCCAGTGCTTTTGGGGTGTCCCCCATAATTGTGCATAAATATTTGTGGCTGTAAAAAGTCATATTTGTCAGCAGTATCTTGCCAAATAATTTTTACCACTACAAGTGCTTTGCGCTCAGAATGGATTCAAAGCAGTCCACATATGATCAGAATGAGCAACCAGGTTCTGTTACCAGTCCTGATGTTAGTGTTCCCAGTACGTCATCTGGGCAAGGCGATGTCAAACCACACAGTGTTTCGAAATCAGTCGAAATTTACTGTGTTGTAGCGAAAAAGAAGTGTTACTGAGCAAAAGTTAAGTGCCAATAAAATAAAAATTGCCAACATGCCATTCTACACATGCAGTGGCAAAGAGAGAATGAGGCCTTCACCTTTGCCTATTAGTGGCAGATCCCAAAAAGTTACCAAGCCTACAATTGGTGCACAACTACTGTTACCTGTCAAAGCCGAGCTGCAAGATCATTAAGTCATTAGAGGATAATGTTTGCTCTGATTCACAATGACACCAATCCCTGTGGAGAGTCCATCCAACAGTGGGATGCCTAATCGTGAGCATTCTGTACCCATAAAGAAGGGCCCTTTCAGCAATTCTGCTGATGTGTGCCTGAACAGCCCGAGTGTAGCCGGTGATACACCAAGTGAGGATGACACTTTGTCTTTAGAAGAGGATGTGGGGGAGATTTGGGTATCCGACAATGAGGATGCGGTTGATTATGTAAGTCCTGCAGCAGTGTGGCACCAGTGGGAGCAGTTCTGGCACGTGAGGTTCTGGCACCAATATGCACTTTCCAAACCCAAGCAGGGATGACGCAGGTGGCAGACCACAACAGTTTGACATCTGGGCTGGTTTGAAGGATTTGTCAAAAAAATGTGTGACCTTGACCATAACTCCAACCAATCCTACTATTAACATGCAAAGGATGGTGGAGGGCCTATCAGGGATTAAACTGTATTTTTCCTAATTTGCACTAATAATGTTTGGGTGTAATATACACCCAAAGACGAGTGCTCAATTGCTAAGAGTCATTGATGAAGAAGAAGACAAGCAGGCTTGTCTGTAGAATTTGCAGGCAAATTGTGCTGCGTTATATAGGTAACACCCAAAAAGAAGAGCTCCATTGCTCCATTGCTAATTGTAACTGCTGAAATAGAAATAATAGGGCTGACAGTCTTGGTCTAAATCTGCAGTTACATTTTATTGTACCATAGCTCACTGCGAAACAGGAGAGGTGGCAGGGTTTAGTGATAATCTTCCTCAAACAATACTAATTCATCCCACCATCATAGAAGTCTGTGTAGTATGATGTAATTGCCGATAATGGCCTTCCAAAGGGAATGACTAGTTGATTTTAGGGCAGAGCTGTCACGATTTTTGGGCAATTCTTTTACAGCACAGCAAATATCAAAATGTTGAGCGGACTCATCTGCATCAACACTGGGGGCTAGATTTACTAAGCTGCGGGTTTGAAAAAGTGGGGATGTTGCCTATAGCAACCAATCAGATTCTAGCTTTCATTCATTTAGTGCTTTCTACAAAATGACAGCTAGAATATGATTGGTTGCTATAGGCAACATCCCCACTTTTTCAAACCCGCAGCTTAGTAAATCTAGCCCTGGGTGTCTTGGGAAAGCAATTTATTTTACAACAAACAGTTGCCAGAGAAACTGAAGGAGAAGACGTCCCAACAAGATGTTGATAAGTATGGGATCCTTGCAAAGAAAATTAGGTATTTAATCTACAATTAAAATATAGTTAGCACATTTACTTTGTTTTATTGCACACTATAATTTTCTGTAGCACCTTTTCCAAATGTATTATTAAGGCAATCACGTGACTCAAGCTAACCGTGTCTGCACTTTCTTCACAGGTATCTACTTCGCTGGACTAAAGTATATTCCCCTCAAATGCTAGTCTTCTTGCAGCTGCTGCATTCTCCTACATGCTGTTGCAGAAACCAGAAATTGACCCTAAATGTTTCTGGACACAAAACAGCATCTCCTGCATGTCATTTTTAAAAAGTTCTGTAACACCAAGTTGATAGTGTGTGCAAAACAGGCAATCTGATGGAATTCAACCCCGCTGTAATGCTTGACCAATATTGGGGTCGTAATCAGAAATGACATATCCTCAGGAGAGTCCAAGCTGAATTAGCCATCTTTCAATGACATCCCTTAGTTTTTGGAACAGTTTGTCAGCTGTATGCCTCTTACTGAAGCCGCTGATACACAGAGTAGCCTACTTCTCAAAAATGTGACGTACATGCTGCTGCTGTCCATGCTGGGGAAGGCGAATGACCAACACAGTGGGCTTTCAAAGTCATATAATCTTTAGTTTGCCCAGTTCTGCTTGTACACATATCTGTGTTTAAGTGTACAGTGGGTAGAATGCCATTTTGTCGCCCAATAATTAAATTTTTAGGAACTTTCCGGTACAGGAGAGAATTAGCTTTTCTAGTAAAATGGTATAGTGATGACATTTGCTAACAGGGACAGAACACCTCAATTAAATGTCTTAAACCAACTGTATTAATAGGGGACATTGGACGCAGATCTAACACTAGCATAGTACCCAGGGCGTCTGTGATCCGCTTTGCGACTGGGTGACAGGTTTCATTCTTGCTTCCTCTTGCAGAGGATTGTTTAACTGCCATTTGTTGGTTCAGGGGATATTGATTATGAAGGTGTAGGGGGGGAAAGTTGCAGGTGCTGGGATGTAGATGAGAAAAGGGAGGTAGATTATGCTGGAATGCTTGTTGTTATTTTTTTTAACCGAAGTTTCTGATTTTCCCAACAGTTTTCCAAGAACTCGCTGAAAAATGCCGAAACATGGCTGAGGATCCCAGATGGTTAAGCCTATTGAGTGTGGCTTTAAAAACGCTACAAATGGATAGACAACTCTTACCAGTATTTGTGTAAAAATAATTCCACACTTAAGAGGTGGATTTTTGGTCTTATGCCCAGGCATGACAATGGCCTTTTTGTTATCACTGGCAAGAACTGCAGCAATTTTTCTTTTCAAGTGTATGAAAATCAAATTGTGACATAGGAGGTGTTTAAAATTGAATAAAAAATGACTGGAAATTAATGTTACTGAGGTTAATAATAATGTAGCTACAAAATAATACCTAAATTATGTTATTTTAGCACCAATAAATGTAATTTTTTTTAACAAATTGCAAAACAAAACCAAACAAAACCAAAACCAAAACCAAAACACGCAAGGGCGGTTTTGCAAAACCAAAACCAGATCCAAAACCGAATCCAAAACCAAAACACGGGGGTCAGTGACCATCTCTAGTCTTGATGCACAATGGCTTAGTGGTTAGCACTTCTGCCTCATAGCACTGGGGTCATGAGTTCGATTCCTGACCATGGACTTATCTGTGTGGCGTTTCTATGTTCTCCTTGTGTTGGAGTACGTTTCCTCCGGGTGCTCCAGTTTCCTCCCAGACTTCAAAAACTAGTAGGTTAATTGGCTGCTATCAAAATTGACCCTAGTCTCTCTCTCTCTGTCTGTCTGTGTATATGTTAGGGAATTTAGAGACTGTAAGTGCCAATGGGGCAGGGACTGATGTGAATGAGTTCTCTGTAGAGCGCTGCACAATTAGCGGCACTATATAAATAACTGGTGATGATGATAAGCGTGTAAAAACTGAAATAAAGTAAAATGAGCTCCAGTTTGTTCTATCACTAGTTTAATATATATACATATATTAAAGACAAGAAAAGGAAGCGTCAAACATAGTGTGATACTAGAGATGCTCACTGACCCCCGTGTTTTGGTTTTGGATCTGGATTACCTTTGTGTTTTGGTTTTGGTTTTTGTTTTGCAAAACCGCCGTTGCATGTTTTGGTTTTGGTTTTGTTTGGTTTTGTTTTGCTATTTTGATTAAAAATCAATGTTTTTGGGCCTAAAATAACCAAATTTAGTGCTCCACCTGTTTCTAGGATAAGTAATGTAATTGTAAAGCTAATAAATTATCCAAAAAACAGTTTCATTCCTGGTAGGCCTTCATTAATTCTACACACAAACCAGATTGTCTTCCTCTCCATCTATGAATATTGGCAATGCAGCCATCATCTTTGGATGCATATTACACCCTACACTTATACTTAAATATGTAAAGAAATGGACAAAGGCAGTTTGGTTTCTGTCTCTCTAGGCCCCCCTCCAGTTGTTGTAAATACAAAAAAAATCAGCCGTTATAGACTGTACAATATTAATAGAAATGGACAAAGGCAGTTTGGTTTCTGTCTCTATAGGCCCCCCTACAGGTGTAGAAAATACAAAAAAATTCAGCCGTTATAGACTGTACAATATTAATTGAAATGGAGAAAACCAGTTTGGTTTCTGTCTCTCTCTAGGCCCCCCTCCACTTGTATAAAATACCAAAGAATTCAGCCGTTATAGACTGTACAATATAAATTGAAATGGAGAAAGCCAGTTTGGTTTTTGTCTCTGTAGGCCCCCCTCCACTTGTATAAAATACCAAAAAATTCAGCCGTTTTAGACTGTACAATATTAATTGAAATGGAGAAATCCAGTTTGGTTTTGGTCTCTTTAGGCCCCCCTCCACTTGTAGAAAATACCAAAAAATTCAGCCGTTATAGACTGTACAATATTAAGAGAAATGGACAAAGACAGTTTGGGTCACTCTGTGTATGACACCCTACCCTTAAGGATAAATTGCCCAAACAGCAGCCTTTCAAGACGGAACGTGATATGGATATGCCCCAAGTCACTGTCCTCCTCGGGGTTAGATTGCACCCTACACTTACATACTAAGTTTTAAAAAGATGTTATCGTCATCATCTGGAGCTTCATCCTCACCCTCATCAGTGTGTACATTATCATCACAGACTATCAATTCATCGCCGCTTGAATCCGCCATTAGAGAACAGTCAGTGCTTGGATGTCTTGGATGGTGAAGGCCTTCCTCGTGGAAGATGTAGTTAATTTTTATAAACATCATTTTCTCCACATTTTTGGGAAGTAACCTTCTACAGCGATCACTGACTAAGTTCCCTGCTGTGCTGAACACTCGTTCAGAGTACACACTGGAGGGTGGGCAGCTTAGGTATTGCAAAGCAAGTTTGTACATGGGTTTCCAAATGGCCTGATTTTCTTCCCAGTAAGGAAAGGGACTGTCTGACATTTCCATATCAATTACCTCTTGAAAGTAATCCTCCACCATCCTTTGCATGTTAATACTCATTTTGGATGGAGTTATGGGCAAGGTGACACATTTTTTTGGAAAAATCCTTCAAACCAGCCCAGATGTTAAACTGTTCTGGTCTGCCCTCTGCGTCCTCCCTGCTTTTTTTTTGGAAAATTAATTTTTTACAAGCAGCAGCTGCTTAAGAAACTGAAGGAGGACATGTCGTCAAGCCGAGGCCCAGTTCAGCGGACAACTTGCTGAGCAATAGCTCCTTGCAACAGCTCACATCTCGTTCATTTTGAAGCAAAGACGCAATGTAGGTCTTGAACCTTGGATCAAGCACAGTGGCCAAAACGTACTGATCCGAGCTCAAGATCTTAATAACGCGAGGATCATTGTGAAGCGAATTAAGTACTTTATCGACAAGGCCAACATACGTTGCGGAATTGCTTGCTTTCATCTCCTCCCTCAGTTTCTCAAGCTGCTTTTCCAATAGTCTAATTAAAGGAATGACTTGGCTCAAACTAACAGAATCTGAACTCACTTCACATGTCACAACTTCAAATGGTTTCAGCACCTTGCACAGCACTGAAAGGATTCCCCACTGTGCAAGACTGAAATACATGCCCCCTCCTTGCCCAATGTCATGGCTTGTGCAATATGCTTGGATGGCTTTGCGCTGTTCCTCCATCCTCTGCAGCATGTACAGGGTGGAATTCCATCTAGTTACCACCTCCTGCTTAAGTTGGTGGCAGGGCAAGTTAAACTGCTCTTGGGGCTGCTGCAATCTCCTACATGCTGTGGCCGAATTCCTGAAATGGCCTGAAATT
Organism: Mixophyes fleayi; assembly: GCF_038048845.1. NCBI lineage: Eukaryota > Metazoa > Chordata > Amphibia > Anura > Limnodynastidae > Mixophyes > Mixophyes fleayi. The sequence goes on along the minus strand of NC_134406.1, from coordinate 116,408,418 downwards.
TTATGGGCCACCGAAAGCATCTCCTGCACCTCACGGTTATTTCGTAGGAAGCTCTGCACCACCAAGTTGATGGTGTGAGCAAAACAGGGAATGTGTTGGAAATCACCCAGCTGTAATGCTCACACTATATTGTTGGCGTTATCAGAAATGACATATCCTGGGGAGAGTCCAAGTGGTATAAGCCATGTATCAATCACATCTCTTAGTTTGCGTAACAAATTGTCAGCTGTATGCCTGTTAGTGAAGCCGGTGATACAAAGAGTGGCCTGCCTGTGACAAATGTTATGTAGTGGTGTACATGCTGCTGCTGTTCCTGCTGGTGAAGGTGAATGACCAACCCGTGGGCTGTCACAGTCATATAGTCTTTGGTTTGACCACTTACACTTGTCCACATATCTGTGGTTAAGTGGACAGTGGGCAGAATGGCATTTTTCAGCGCAATCTCTACATTTGTACACACTTTTTGGTATAGTTGTGGAATAGCTTAACGGGAAAAATGGTGTCGCAATGGAATTCTGTAACCCGGAAACAAAACCTCAATTAACTGTGAAAAACCAGCTGCGTTTATTGTGGATATTGGATGCAGATCTAACACTAACATGGCAGCCATGGCGTCTGTGATTCGCTTGGCGACTGGGTGACTGCTGTCATATTTGCTTCCTCTAGCAAATGATTGTTTCACAGTTAATTGTTGAAATGTAGGACTGCTCTTTTACTTGGCCTTCCTCTGGGCTGAGGATTCACCTCCAGCAGCAGCAACAGCAGCAGCAGTTGGACTAATGCTGTCTTCAGAGGAATCAATAATAGTGCCGGAGTCATCCAGCCTTAATAATTGGGATGCAGGGCTAACTCCGAGCGCTACTGAGGATATTGATGAGGATGGTGTGGTGGGTGTATTTTGTAGCCGTCGAATGTCGGTGAGCGGAGGGTCCTACCTGATGATGGAGTGCTTGTAATTTTTTTGGAAGAACTTTCAGCTTTTGCCAACACTTTGCCATGAACTCTCGTCAAATGGCGTAACATAGACGAGGTTCCAAGATGGTTAAGGTCCCTCCCTCGACTGACTGTTGCTTGTAGAATGGGGTAGAAATAATTCCACACATAAGAAGTGGATTTTTTGGTTTTATGGCCTGGCATGACAATGGCCTTTTTCTTGTCACGTGCCAGAACTGCTGCCACTGGTGCAGGACTGACACAAATAACCTCATCCTCATCAACATCCTCATTAGCGCCCTAGTCACCTCCACAAATCTCTCCCTCATCCACTTCTATTTCCAAAGTGGGATCCTCAATTTGTGTATCACCGGCTACACTCGGGCTGTTCAGGCACACATTAGCAGAACTGCTGAAAGGGTCCCTCTTTATGGGTACAGTAACAAAATGCTCATGATTAGACATCCCACTGTTGGATGGACTCTCCACAGAGATTGGTGTCATTTGTGATTCAGAGCAAACATTATCCTCTAATGCCTTACTGTTATCTTGCAGCTCGGCTTTGACGCGTAACAGTAGTTGTGCACCACTTGTAGGCTCTGTAACATTTTTTGATCTGCCACTAATAGACAAAGGTGAAGGCCTCATTCTCTCTTTGCCACTGCGTGTGTAGAATGGCATGTTGGAAAAAAATTTTTTATTGCCACTTAACTTTTCCTCAGTTACACTTCTTTTGCGCTTCAACACGGCAATTTTTTTTGGGTGTGTGTTTTTTTGACTGATTTCAAAGGACTGTGTAGTTTGACATCGCCTTGCCCAGATGACGTACTGGGAACACTACCATCAGGACTGGTGACAGAACCTGTTGCTGATTCTGCTCATATGTGGACTGCTTAGAATCCATTATGAGCCCAACGCACTTGTAGTGCTACAAATTGTTTTAGATACTGCTGACAAATAGGACTTTTGACAGCCAGAAATATTAATGCAAAAGAATGGGGGACACCCCAAAAGCACTTGGGAGTTCTAAATATTACATTTTAAGTCTGCTGACATATAGGACTTTTGACAGCCAGAAATTTTAATGTAAAAGAATGGGGGACACCTCAAAGCACCTGGGAGTGCCAAATATTGAAAAAAAAGACTCCTCTAACCTCCTCTCTTCTCTATCAATTGTAATCAGAATTGTAATCAGAATTGTATTCTCTGTCCCTGCTCTAATCAGCCTGTGACTACACCCTGCTTTCTCCCTCTGTCAAATGGCGATGGATTGCTGTGAAAGCAGGTATTTATAATTTTCAAATATCGCGAGAACTGAACCCCGAGATCCGACGACGTCACGATGACGTTCGGCCTCGATTTGGATTCCAAACGGGCAGGAGAATACCGAGTCTGCTCGGCTTGGTACTCGAATAGGCAAAGTTCGGGTGGGTTTGGTTCTCGGGGAACCGAGCCCGCCTATCTCTATGTGATACCATCATTTCAAAAATATATAATAATTATTTGTGTGAATGGCCGCGTGCCAAAATATAATAAATGCAAAGTTTATCTGGTGGGAGAATGAACAGGATCACAGATCCTCCTTAGGAGTGATTCATAAACAGCTAATCAGATTCATATCATACTGAAACTCTAGTAAAAAAGCAGTATCATAGTGTGGTGTGTAATAATCAGGAACTTCTCAAAAAGATGACCGTATATATAAAACACTTATTACAAATATCCCAATAAAAAGCAAATGAATACATTATAAACATTATAAACATGAATAGATTATCTGAAATCCAAGTCTCTCAATCAGCAGTCCATGGAGTCATATTTTTTGTTTTGCTTTATATGATATCATTCTAAATGTTTAAAAGTTCTTATTCTATATCTATAGACAGCTGCACAGACCTATTCTTTAATTATTTGGTACTTGATGCTCAATAATTTTGACCCTAACTCTCTCATAAATTACCGCCCCATCTCCCAACTCCCATGCCCCTCCAAGCTTCTCGAGAGAATTGCCTACACTCGCCTCACACACTTTCTTACAGCAAACAACCTACTGGATCCTCTTCAGTCAGGCTTTCGCTCTCAACACTCCACAGAGACTGCTCTGACCAAGGTTGTCAATGATCTGATCACAGCAAAAAATAATAACCATTACTCTCTTCTAATTCTCCTGGAACTCTCTGCTGCATTTGACACTGTTGACCACTCTCTCCTCATACAAACGCTACAATCCCTAGGTCTTGAAGGCACTGTCCTATCCTGGTTCTCATCCTACCTATCTAATCGCTCTTTCAGTGTTTATTTCTCTGGATCCACCTCTGCTCCGCTTCCTTTATCAGTTGGAGTACCGCAAGGCTCAGTCCTAGGTCTTTTGCTATTCTCTATCGACACCACTTCTCTTGGAAAACTAATAAGCTCCTTTGGATTTCAGTATCATCTCTATGCGAATGATACCCAAATTTATCTATCCTCTCCTGATCTTTAACCATCTGTGTTGTCTCGCGTTACTGACTGTCTTTCTGCCATTTCATCTTCGATGTTTCTCGCCAACTCAAACTCAATCTTTCAAAAACTGAATTAATAATATTCCCACCCAAAAACAGTTGCTTCCTGCCTGACATTTCTATTTCTGTTGATAACATGACCATAAATCCCACCCCGCAAGCTCAATGCCTAGGTGTAATCCTTGATTCTCAACTGTCGTTTATTCCCCACATCAACTCTATATCTAAATCATGTTACATACACCTAAAGAACATTTCCAGAATACGCACATATCTGACACAAGACACCGCAAAACATTAATTCATGCACTCATCATCTCCCGCATCGACTATTGCAATTCCCTCCTTACTGGTTTTCCCAAAGTCAGACTTGAACCCCTATAATGTATTTTGCACACAGCGGGTAGATTGATTTTCCTTACTAACCGATATTCCTCTGCTGAGCCACTCTGTCAATCTCTACATTGGCTGCCTGTATTTCAACGAATCCATTATAAAATTCTTCTACTTACAGGCCATCCACAAAATTGCACAGACATATATTTCCTCACTTGTCTCAAAATATCTCCCAACTCGACACCTCCGTTCTGCACAAGATCTGCGTCTCTCTTCCACTCTCATTACATCCTCCCACTCTCGGTTACAGGACTTTTTTCGGGCTGCACCCACTTTGTGGAATTCCCTCCCTCGCCAAGTAAGACTTTCCTCTAGTCTTCAAACTTTCAAGCATTCACTGGAAACCCACCTCTTCAGACAAGGTTATGATATTCCTCAACCACCATCTCAATTTCACTAGATTACCCTATTACCATCATCTACACTGCTAACGCAAGACAACAACCCTCTGACCAACATTGCAACACACACAGCCGACTCAATACTTTTACCTTTGCGTTCTAACTGGTCCATTGTGCAATATGATGTAGCACATGCCCTTGTGTTTCTAACTCCCATTGGACTATAGATTGTAAGCTTGCGAGCAGGGTTCTCTTACCTTTCTGTCTGTATGTATTACCCAGTATTGTCTTATCACTTTTTGTTCCCAATTGTAAAGCGCTACAGAATTTGCTGGCGCTCTATAAATAAATGATGATGATGAATATCAGTCAGTCTCTGTTACTTTTAGACTACTCAATTGTAGAGGCTTCCAGTAACTATATATATTAAAAAATTTCCTGCCTTTAGAAATCTTCTGGTCTCTCCAAAGGCTAAATAAAATATTTGATGTAATAGGCAATGCATTTAGTACCCTAGTTAAAAAGTTAATGTTTAACAGCTGCATAAAATCTTAGCTCTGTCTAATAAATATATGACAGTTTATAAGGAAACTATAGTTAGCAGAAAAGGTTGCATGTGTAAGTGAATGTAAGTACAGAAATGCCTGTTTGTAAAAATCTAATGAACTGAACATTCTTCTACTAACTAAAATGATTTTATGTACATCCTACACCTTTTCCTGAATGTCTCTGCCAGAAATGAAAATGCACTCTGATAAAGGGTCTCCTCCCGCACTGCTAAGCCACAAGGGAAGGCATGAACAAGGTCTTTTTATACTTTGGCCTGCAGAGTGGTCTTGCAATGATCCTATGTTAACGTCACTTGCTGAGAAAATCAACCCAACAGTTTGAAAACATTCTCCAGTGTCTCAAAGTATTTAGACAGATCTCTAGAGAAAGATACAAAATAGCTATGAGAATTGTTATTGCTGCATTATTTCCAGGAAATTTATTTTTTGAGGGTTATCTATTAAAGGACAATTTGCCTAAATAGTGGTAAAAGCACAAATGTTTTTATTTGTTTCAGATATGCTTCAAATATTTAAATTAATGGTCCAATTGAACTGAATGAGAAAACCTCTATGCTGGAACAGAGCCTCTAAGGTGGATAGGGGGGAGGTTACAAAGGAAAATAGCATGTATCTCTTCCCAGAGGCTACCAACCTTGTGCTAAAAAAGGGTGCGATGCCTCTGGGGTTTGAGGACTAGAGTAATGAATAGGAATTGACACTACAGTGGTCCCAAAATGTTGGACACAGTTCATAGAAACCCTTTATGAGCCCATTATAGCAAAATAATTAAAAAATAGAAAAAAAAGAAAAACCGTGCATAAAAAACACCCACCCACAAGTGCTGACGACTGCTAAATGATCAAATCAGGGATTCCCTAGGATTACCCTTCATTAGCAGCCAAAATAATGTTCTCACTCTTGCTGCTTGTTCTTGGCTGCTGGTGATGGATAACTTTCAGCTTTTATTGCGATCAGCGCTAGTTACTGGGTGTGTAATTTTTATTGGTGTTTTTTTCTTTTTATTCCATTTGGACTAATTAATTAAGACATTTTTTGTCTATTTGATTTTTTTTTATATAAGTGATGAATGTGAGTTTGGGGAGACTTTTATTTAATTAAAGTTTATTTTAAAATTGTGTGTATTTGTTTACTAGTTTTTACTTTTTTGGTATAAAAGGCAGGGATATTATTGACCAGTGTTCAGCTGGAACCACTAGGGTGGAAAAATTGATCTTCCTGGAGTCCAATGTTGACCATAACCCTAGCCACCACAGCACAAATGGGGTCAGGAAAAGCCCCAACATATGGCTGGTAGCATCTGAGAGGGGGGCACACTATTCTTTTGTAGTCTCCCTGGTTTTTATTATTGCAGGAGAACTTAGCGCTGGTGGATTCCCTGTTATCCTCCTCATCGTCATCATTTATTTATATAAAGTCACCAATTCTGCAGCACTGTACAGAGAATATTTATCGTTCACATCAATGCCCCTTTGGAGCTTACAGTCTAAATTCGATAACACACACACATACACACAGACACACACTAGGTTTAAATTTATCAGCAGCAAATTAACCTACTAGTATGTTTTTGGACTGTGGGAGGAAACCCAAGCAAAGTCCATACAGATAGGGTGAGTGCTGTGAGGCAGAAGTGCTAACAATTGAGCCAATGTGCCACCCTCTTATGGTGGGAATCAACCCAGTCTGTCTAATGATTGGGCTTGTTAAGGATTTGATGGGGTGATGCTTGTTTATGTATTTCTATGGATTATACAATATACATTGTGTGCATGTACAAGGGATAACAGTAGGGCAACACTTTATTATATAATAAAATATATATATATATATAACATATATATATATATATATATATATATATGTATATATATATATATATATATATATATATATATATATATATCTTACTCTGCATATTAAAATTGTATTAATATTTTATAATGATAAGATGCTAGGAAAGAAGTATGTCAATTTTGGCTGCTACAGGGACTTCTTGGAGAGAAGCTGGTTAAGGTGTAGCAGGAGGATGTTGGTATGCAATCTCTGATCTCTTGGGTGCCTTGGGCTGCTATTCAGGCAGTTACTTAGGGAAGACTATCCATTGCCCATACCAGCACCTTGTTCCAAAATAAAGTATTTGGATTCCCCCCTGTCAAAATTCTGCATTTGCCCCTGGTAGCAACTGGTACAGCTAACAAGTAAGTCCTGCAGGTTCAGCAGTAACACGGCCATGTTGTGTTCTTACAGGTAAATGACATTAAATAAAAACAAATTACAAAAAAATGGTATGTTGCTCCTTACTAAAAAGGTTAAAGACACAGTGAATAATATCTAAATATGGAACATCATAATGTATGTATCATGTGCATTCACTACAATATTGTCTGAGCAATGTACAATCTATAATATTAAACAAGATCATCATAATTTATTTATCTAGCGCCACTGATTCCTCAGCGCAGTACAGAAAACTCATTTACATCAGTCCCTGCCCCATTGGAGCTTACAGTCTAAATTCCCTAATATACACACACACACACACACACACACACACAGACACACAGACACACAGACTAGGGTCAATTTTGATAGCAGCCAATTAACCTACCAGTATGTTTTTGAAGTGTGAGAGGAAACCAGGAGTATCCAGAGGAAACCCACACAAACACAGGGAGAACATACAAACTTGTCCCAGATAAGGCCATGGACGGGAATTGAACTCATGACCCCAGTGTTGTAAAGCAGAAGTGCTAACCACTAAGCCACTGTGCTGCCCAAATAAGTAATAACTATATCTTTTTATACAACCAAGTATTTCATAAACAGTTCTTATCAGCTGCTGCCATGAATAATGCCACCAACATAATATAGATCAGTGGCTTTAATAGGCAGCTTCTCGTTGGCTAGATATGTAATATTGACTAAATTAACTTGGTGAGGAAGTTGGCACTGAAATATGCTATTGATAATTGGGAAAAAAAGAAATGAGACCTGAACACATACTCAGTTATAATATAAATTATGAGGACCTTCACTACATCACAATCTGATAAGAAGTCAATTGTCTCTGCATATCAAAGAATCATAAATCAATATATCCTGTAGATAGGCCCCAAATGAATGCAAACAATGTTTTAAACACCCCTTTCTTAAATCATATACAAGTTTTTCATAAATAGCACTGCTCCCAAATTTAACAGAAAAATAAAGCCAAGAAAGTAAAACTCATAAACTCTTAAATCCTAGATTACTATTACAAACGTGTCACATGGAAAAAATGCAGAATTCATGCAGAGCTCTTGGCAGAGAACATTTAGCTGTTACATGCTCAGTCCAGCATGTAACCACTTCTTTCTCAAGCCGGTCCTTGCATCTAAGAGATACTTTTACAAGAGCATTTATGTCCAGGGTGATAAGATTTGCATCTCAGAGATAGGAAATGTAAATCCATGAATGAGATTTGTCAACATGTTCCATCTCTCCAATGGCAAAATTATATAAAATATAGCAATAAAATAACTACTAACTAACTACTTCTAATGCCTACCTCTAATAAATCCCTTTGTATCAATAACTCTGCTTCTCCTGTTGTTAGAAAGGTCTAAATTCTAATCTGCTGCACTCATGTTTTCTTGTGGAAGGAGAAAGAATATGCATTAAACAGATTTATGCAATTGTGATCAAGTGCTAAATTTAAACAGAGCGGTTCACATCTTTTGCCTACTAAAATTCTCAATGTGTAGTAAGAGACCAGTGTATCCTATACAGTGAAATAAACTGGCTTGTGATGGGTATCAAATGTGAAGTGATCCAATCTCCAATACATCACTATTACCAGATGTCACCTGCAGAAACCACTGATTTACCTGATGGAGCCAATGCATTACATGACCCAAGTATCTTGTATTTGTTTATATGAAGTAATAAAACTAGGCTAATATGGCTTATTACCAAACCTTTAGCAATATAACTTAAACTGTAAAACTATATAAGACATAGGGCTAGATTTACTAAACTGCGGGTTTGAAAAAGTGGAGATGTTGCCTATGGCAACCAATCAGATTCTAGGTTTCATTTATTTAGTGCATTCTTCCAAATAACAGCAAGATTCTGATTGGTTGCTATAGGCAACATCTCCACTTTTTCAAACCCGCAGTTTAGTAAATATACCCCATGGTCCTATTTCTATTCCAGGCAAAACAATAAAACAATGTTTGAAAAAAATATATAAAAAAATACTGTGAGTACAGGGTAGTACAATGTACTATAATAATTCACTCTCAGATAGGGATGCAACCTCTGTTTTTAGGTCACAGGACATAAAATTATCAGTTGTCAAAGGTAAAATTAAAAATACTAAAGGATTGTATTACTTAGGCTTTAATGCCATGATTTTAATATTCAACTAGGGTTCTATTTCTGTACAGTATTTGAAATATTCCTGTTTAATATTCAGTATTTCTTTGGCTTTGGTGTATCCCTACTGTTCTCAGTTAAGAACAAAGTTTTATTGTCAATGGTTAAACACAACAAAAGTTCGCAAAAATGAACATGAACAATGATATCACAACTTGCATTGTTGCGCTGCTTTCCATGACAGAGACATTTGAGTTAACCTACTTTTAGACACCTGCATTCAGAGACTGCTGATAAGGTATTTCCCAGGTTCTTACCTTCCCAGATCTGTGCATCCAGAATGAGTGGGAATAAGCATGCAAAGAGAAGGTGCATTAACCTCACGGGCTGTTGAAACTGTCTGTAACACATATGCCAAAAAAAGACAGAAAAGTCGTAAATGGGAATCAGTTATTAAATAAACTATAAAAGTTAACTCAGAGTAAAGTAAGAAAACAAACAGCATAACTCTCACCTTGAAGTCATCCTTAGAAAACAAGAAGGCTCACAGATCATGAAAATTAAACGATGGAGTGGAAAATACAAAAATAAAAAGTTAGTTATGAGGTTTGCAGCCTTTCCTTCTGCTTCACAGAGCAGAGTGAAACAAAGGCAGCTCTGAGCCACTCCAGTGACTCACAGCAATCAGGACTCCAGCACTGAAATATGACTCCTTTTAGATTTTCTTCCTAGACCACCGCCTTAAGTTACATACCCTACTCCCCATCTTATTAGCAGAGATCATCTTTACTTGCCACCATCCTCCTATATGTATAACCCCACTGTTAACACCAAACTATGATATTCACTAACACACACATTGCCTTGCATTCAGACCTACAGAACAGCATGACCTCAAACATCTCTAAGGCATAGCAAGCAGTCTACATGTGATAGAGTACAAGCAATGCATCTCTACACCATATACGTTCATTACAGTTACAAGAAGCACTGAGTAATATAAGCAAATTTTGTCCAATATAAATAAAGTCACTGTTCTCAGCAACTGCAATGTATGTACAAAAACTACACGGAAATGCTGAAAATAAACATGTATGGGGAGTCCGCTTTCTAAATTAGCTATCAGAATTAGTGGGGTCTACTTTGTGCACTAGACAGGGATCTGTTTCCTACAATAGTTAATTTTTCCTAAACCGCAATTTGTACTGAAGATGACCACAAAAATGCAGCACACATATGTACTTATGCAGATTTACTTGGAGATGACACTTGTGCCTGCTTGTGACTTGAGGTGGGATGGGAATGAAAGGGGCAGTCTAACGTAGGCAGAGAACAGTAAGGGCATGTTGGCATAATTGCGAACAAATTCAGACCCGTATTGACAAGTGTGGCCTTAAGCAAACGCACGTAAATGCATTTGTTTGTCACGAGTCAGGCACTAACCTATTTAGGGGTTAAGTCTGCTGACATCCTGCAGGCTATTTTGATACATGGAGGAGGGGACCGGTTGGGTCCATACATCCCACCCAGCTACTGGTTGCTTTCCCTCTTTAAAATGTCAACTTTAAATTTCAGTGTACAAATAAGCTATCAAGTATTTGTGTGCTACATGAAAAAACATTCAGTATTTAACTTATGTACAAAAGAGAATGCTAATTTGCACCCCTTGCATTGTAACATGGTTTTGTCCAGGAGACTGAAATAAGATGTTTCTCAAGTTAAGATGCTTAATGAATCAGGCCCCTTGTTGTGATATCTTACAAATGCTGTGGTGTCCTGCATCTTGCTTTTAGACACAGAAAATCTAGTAGCAAGGTCTTAATGAACCCTTCCTGTCTTCAAAAGCCCTCACACATCAAAAGTCCTGATTAGCAGGAGACCTTTTGTTCCAACAGTTGCAGAATACACATTCCCAAAGAAAGGTATAAACCTCTCACACGTCATTTCCCCACATCACAATACACAGCAGACTTTCTAAACAAAGGCTCATTGTATCAGATATATACATCAGAAATAAGGTATTTCCTTTAGCAAGAGTAAAACAGAAAAAGCAATTTTTCTAACCCGGTCTCAGAAATAATGGTTTCCTATCTCAAAATATACACAATATCAAAAATAAGTGCATTGGCAATTATATAATTAAGCGTCCTGCGCTATTTCCTATAAATAAATTTATACCATAAGTTATTTATACGTGATCCAGTCGAACTTTGTCCTTTGTCCATGCGGAAACCAGCGTGCCATGTCCGACGATTTGGCTCCTGGTCTGCAGTCTACTAGGGCTACCGGAGGTCACCCGGAGGATCCGGCTCTTCCTGACGAGACAGTCCGTCCGCATTGCTGTGAGCCTTTCCTTGCTTGTGGATTATGACAAAGTCATAAATTTGAAGTGCAAGGCTCCAACGCAACAAATGGCCATTTTCCCCTGAGGTGTGTTGTAGCCATTTTAAAGGATTATGATCAGTCACCACAGTAACATGCCGTCCATACAAATAAGGTTGAAGTTTTTTTCACTACCCACACAATGGCCAAACATTCCTTCTCAATTGTGGCATACACCACCTCCCGTTTTAGCATTTTTCTGCTCAAGTAGACCACAGGGTTCTACTGCCCGTCTGGCCCCATCTGGCTAAGTACTGCTCTCAGTCCATACTGTGACGCATCAGTTTGCACAATAAAGTCCTTGTCATAATTAGGCGCCAACAGTACTGGAGCACGAACCAGGGCTTCCTTTAATGACTGAAATTCCAGCTCACAAGCAGGTGTCCAGTCAACTACTTTGGGGACTTTATTCTTAGTAAGATCTGTCAGGGACTTCGCTACAGTACTAAAGTCTGTAGTCTGAACGTCTGTAGTCCCCTGCAGTCGATAAGAAGGCTAGCACATGTAACTGGGTCATGGGCGGGGGCCAATCTCGGATAATCTCTACCTTAGCTGGTTCTGACCTAACCCTACCTCCCCGCACACGATCACCCAGGCACTGTACCTCTGACATCCCCATCTGCCACTTCTCTGCCCTAACAGTCAAACATGCCCACCCAATCTTCCCTAACACCAGCCCTATTTAATCCAGATCATCTTCCCAAATCTTACTGAAATTGGAAATGTCCTCTAGATAACCCTGAACTCTGCCTAACTTATCTACAGAAGCATTAATATAGGGCAAGGGGTAGGTGTCAGGCATGGGCACAGGCAGGGGACCTACTATGACCACAGCCACTCTCCAAAATGGTTCCCCGATTATTGGCAAGGACCTGAGGGGAGCACGAACACTGGGTCGCCCGAGATGCTGACACATATCACAGGACTTACAATAGACCAGGACGTCATCAGACATTCCAGGCCAGAAAAAATTCTGTGTCAGGCGATTCAGTGTTTGGTCTCTGCTCTGGTGTCCTGCCATAGGGGTTTGATGGGCAACTGATATTAGTTGCTCGCAAAAACCCCATGGTACCACCAGTTGAACTTGTTCTCAGACTGGTCTATCCCCATCTACCTTTCGAGCTACAGAGTACAGCAACCCTTTACGAGGGGTCACACTCCCCACCTCCATCGCCGGAAGGCTGCCGCCAGCCTGGCACTTCATGCCTTCCAGTGAGGGATCAGAGAGCTGAGCTGCGGCCCTCACTATCGTCTAAGTCAGGATATGCTGCAGGTGGGTATATGTTGGGATGACTAGGGTCAGTAAAAGGCTTTGATCTATGTGTGCTAGCATAGGAAATGGGTCTACAGACAGAGCTCTAGGTTTAATTACAGAGGAAGGCATTGTGTATTTAAATGTATAGGTGCCTGGATCCTGATCTCTGTTTAAACAAACTTTGCTGTATAGCCACACAACAATACCTGTTCCTAATTAAACCAGGAGTGATGCATCTGCTATCTCCTGGTCTGTATGTTTACCTGTGAAACGGTAAACACAGGAAAGGACCAATCAGGCCGGTCCTGGAATTGCTGATGAGGACATTTCTGAGTTTAAAAGATAGCTCTAGAGGACAGCAAATGGGCATTCACTTAAGAGTGATAGCTGAGGTCAGGCTGGTGTTGAGATATATATTAATCTCTGCCCCTGACAGGAAAGGGACAATCGGTCCCTAGAGTACTGCCGTGCCCTGATCTACCTCTCCAGGTCTTGGGAGCTGTGTGTCCGCCAAAAGCGGAGTGACAGTTACTTTGGGCCACTACGTTTGCTGGTAGTCTTAAAGGAGAGAGGCAGCAGTCCCTGAAAGTAACAAGGATACTTGTGAGGTGTTTTTATTATACCCTGTATGTTGTCTATGCCAGACTGTAGTGATATTTGTTGCAAGTTATTATTATTCTGTTCATTGCTGTTTTGTGCTACCATTTTGTTAAATAAACTTACTTGTTTTATTTCGGATATTTGCCTGGGTGATGTTGAACCTTGGATAGGTACCTGGTAGGCCAACTGTGTGGCCGAGAAGGTTACGTTAAACCCGGTATCCTCACATTTGGTGGCAAGCGGTGGGATCACCCAGTCCTGGACAGGCGAGCCGGGAGAAGCTGCAGAAGATCACACATGAGGTGTGGTCGAGGGCTCTGTGAATATCCGAAGCACTAACCCTGCACACTACAGTCTGTGGCATAGTTACTTGGGTAACAGTAGTGGGGATCTTCAAAAGGATCCAATAGCGACAAGGGTACTGGCTCGGGGTTGGTGCATTCACCCTTCGGGCAGTACAGAACCGCGGGCCGTGTCCCATAAGAACGATCCAAAGAGGTGACCCCGGCATTGGGCTAGGATTACGGTCCGATGTGAGATAAGTGTGGCACTTGGGCATAATCAAGGGACGAGAAAAGTACTGGCACGGTGAGGGTGCGAACGCCTACTAGCAGTATGGATTGTGGGACCGTGTGCCCAGGAAAAGATATGGGCCTAGAGTGGTAACGGTGATCATCTAGGTGCAGGCTTGGCAAGGGTTGGTACACCCTGCAAGTCGGAGTGAGGAGAGCGCTAATGTAAGTAAAGGACTGAGTAAAGTGCAGGCCAGGTGTTCATCGGGGAGTAACAGTGGCCCCCGGGACCTACCAAATATTACCTGATTGAGAAGACCGGCAGAGAGCGGGAAGGAACCCTGCTGTGGAGCACAAAACACAGGGGCTTCAAGGAGGCACAAGTGAAGGTTATTGTATCTGCTGGAGTAGGGTCCACATGCCCTCTCAGACATAAGAAGTGAAGTGAGAGCTGGACAGAACCCTGCCGCAGATACTGTTCAAGGCCCGGAAGCTCTTGGAGCAGATTGCGTGTAGTGGGTCCCAGCCCCACCGTGTATGAGAGTGGGTAGGAGCCCCACTGAGGAAGTGTGACGCCTGCAGTAGGTTGGAGCTATGGTCCAACTACAGAGCAGTCTGGCAGTGGGTCCATGCACCCAGCCAACAGTGTGAGATTTTGGGCCAAGGCCTTGAGATTTGGGAGTAAGTAGTGGGTCTCAGCCCCACAGATTACGCAGTGGTGGGTCGTTACCACACAGCAAGTAGAGTGGGTCCCAGCCCAACAGAAAATAGAGTGGGTACCAGCCCCACCATAAAGATGGCCCTGAAGAGGGGAAGAAAGGGACATAGCAGTAACAGAGCAAGGACCAGCATAGATGGGGCAGCCCATTATACCCCCAGGACCCAGAGCTGCCGCTGTCCCCCAGAGATGAATGGGACTGTTCGCCCTGGGAGCGCCTCTACATGGTCTGGAATGAGGTCAACAGCTGGAAAGGAGTTCACAAGCAGGAAAAATTGGGACTTCTGTTTGATTTGTTTGTGAAATGTCAGGGAGAGGCCAGAGCCCTGCATATGGTGAAACTGCGGAAACAGTGGAAGAAGGCACTGGAGTGTTACAATTGCGCCAAGAGATTCGAGGGTTTAGCTCGGAGGTTCCAGGGCAACATGAAGAGGAGGCTGACCTTGACCAGGTGGATGATAGGAAACGACACCTGCTATCCCTTCTCTCCTCACTGGGGGAAGGTCACAGCGAAACGCTCAGTGAGCAGCCTGAGCTGTGTTATGATTGGACATTTGCGGGCTTGGAGGATGAGGACTTGGTGAGTTGATTCCAACCACCAGCTGCCGTAAATGTTACACTGGAGGAGGCAAGAATTGAACAGGTGAATGCCAGGTTACGCAGACTGCAAACCCTCCCATCCAAGGGAGAAGGACACAGAGTGAACAGTATGGAACCAGCAGGGAACACTTGCCCTGATCACGTAGACATCAGGAGTTGTCACTTGCAAACACTCCTGTCATTTTGGGAAGAAGCCACCTTGTCAGAAACCGTGGAAGATTTCCAGGAGGAGGTCAATACGTCCACAAGAGAAGTATTGGAGCCTGTCCTTGCCCTGACATCTGCGGCTGTCCAGCATGTTCAGCCGGGGAAGGTCCCAAGTGAAGATAGGCTGGCAGGGATAAGAACAGAGGAGGCTCAGCATATTGTTGCCGCTGGCCCAGAGGATGTGTTACATTGACGGGAAGAGAGTTGGAGTGATACTGTAACCTCCCTGCAGCCTGCTGCAAACCTGGGTACCGCAAACTAGATTCCAACAGAGTTGCACCCAGGATTTGGCACTGGTTTCCCCAGTCCAGCTAACCCTCCCTCTATGGAGGAAATGCTCTAGAGGCGATGGAGGAGTACGGGCAGTGAACCCCTATGTACCCCAACTCTTGTTGCAACTGCTCGATGCTTTAACTTTAAAAAGTGGAGACATGGCTTTTGAGGGGGCGAGCTGACTACAGGACCTTTAGGTCTGTTTACTCATCTGCAGCCAACCGGGACATATAGGGTGGGAAGGGCCAGTGGAGAATGCTGTGCGGTAACCCTGTTTCCCCATATAGATTTGCTGGGGGTTGTGAATTCCGTGAACACAGACCAGTGGAGAAAGAAATGGTGCTTTTGGAGTTTGCCCCAGTGCTGCTCAGTGACTGCACTGGCTGAGAATTGTGTAGTGCCATCAGACATATTGACATGTACTGCTTCTCTTGATGCTTGTCCAATCAAGCAGGCCTTTCCACCAGGGGATTTGTTTGGCCCTATTCCCTGGGACACTGGTGGGGAACTCAGAGACTATAGACTGCGGCCTACAATCCCCCCGGACCCAGGTGACACCCCAGCGGCTCAATTCAGTGGCCAGAGACTTTGTACTTGGGGGAGGAAGTTGCTTAGGGCATACCATAGCCACACTGTGGGCTAAAAAAGTGGGGCAGGAATGTGGTATATGGGATGTCCCCAGTCTGGTATTGATTGGGGACAATGACTCGGGCAAAGGAAAATTATTAGATTTGCTATTTGACATTAGGGAAGACCTGCAGACCATTAAGACCAATATCATGTATCGGCTGTCCTGGAGGTCTAGTATACCAGCCTGTATCATGAGGACATTCCCTCGCAAAAGTTATCCACCCATTGGGAACATAATTAGAGATTGGTTATTGATCACCTGTTAATTACGGGTGATCAGGTACACCTATATTGGCAGGACGGGGTACACGTCACTGCTTAGGCTAATTGGCAGAGAAGCTTTATTGGAGACTTGTCAGGAAGCTTAGATTACTTTGTGGCGGCCTGTTGGTCCGTTAAATGACTTCAGCATGGCACTCTTGCAATCAGCGACTAATTCACATGGTGCTATCACTGATTGACTGCATGTCACTAACCCATTTGAACCACCCTGGCTCTTGGTCCCTTGGTGTGGGGGACCTCTCGACCTACTTTGTGTGTGGGCACGATGACGCCAGATTTAGCACCTGCCAATCGTAAAACGAGATGTCCTGGGACCAGTGGTTAGTGCCTGTGGACATGCACTTTTTGGTTTTGCTATTTTTTTTGAATTTAAAGCAAGCACTATAGTGAATGCCTTTTTCGCTATCAAAACAAATGTTAACAAATTTTTCATGTGCTAATGTCCTATCTGTGTGTAAGTGTCTGTGTATCTATGTATGCTTGATGTAAACTTGATGCATTTGCTACTGATGCAGAGCTGGATGAATTTTGCATCAGCCCCTATGTCTGTTTTGGACATCAGATTAAAACAGGTCTAGACAAATAATGGCCACTAGGTTTCCATGGTGACTAAAAAAATGTTGCAGCAACTGGAGAAAACTTCTGTTGTTGGCACTGGGAAACACTTATTCATGTAACTGCCACTGGCAGTAAGATACTTCCATTTACATCTAGTGTGCCAACATCAGTCACCTTCTTCGTATAACTGACAGCTGGCAATAGCTGCTGCTGGCATTGAAGTAAAGCAAGACGCATAATCAAACCCAATATGTTTGTCAGGCTGATGTCACTATGTGATCCGCTCGAGCTGAACTATCTTAAGTCCCTTCTGTTTACATAAAATGTGGTATCACATGACCTGGATTTGTGGAGGAGGCTGTCTGATATGGGGAGATCTTGATAGTGGTATTCTGTTGAGGTAAAGGCAATACACTCTAAGGGGTATATTTACTAAGCTGCGGGTTTGAAAAAGTGGGGAATTTGCCTATAGCAACCAATCAGATTCTAGCTGTCATTTTGTAGAAAGCACTAAAAAAATGATAGCTAGAATCTGATTGGTTGCCATAGGCAACATCCCCACTTTTTCAAACCCGCAGCTTAGTAAATCTAGCCCTAAGAGTACTGACTTACATGTGGGGCCATTGATAGTGTCCTGTTTGGGTACTGGCTGGTATATTGTGGGGATGCTGGTACAGTGTAGGGCAACAACAAATTGTTATGTGGAAGCCCTGAGTCTGCTCTTCAGTGATGGCACAGGCTGGTATATCAAGTCAGTAACATATTGTGTGAGTACAGGCTGGTATGTGGCTACATGTAGTACACTATGTAAGACATAGCTAGTATGTGAAGACAATAGTGTAATGTATGATATGGGGGCACTGGTATTCTATTGGAGGACAAGCTGGTGTATAAGGACAGCACTTATAAAAGTTACCATTATTAGTGGTTCTAGCATAGCCTTAACTTCAATACATACACAAGTTCTCAACATCCAGCAGGATTAAACTTAATCACAGATAAAGATATATAACAGTCTTGTGTCATATAATACCTTAACAATCATAAAGAGGATCTGGATACAGGGTCAAGGTCCAACATTAAGATGTAAGGGATACCTGAGGATGTTGATTGACAAAATGTTCTCAATATGATTCTTTCCAGATTAGAAGACACAACTGTTGGCATTGATAGAGCCCATTGAGCACGTAGATGAAGAGGGACCCTGTGAAACACCACTAGAAATGTTATCTGCTGCATACAAAACTTCTCATTGTGGAAGTTAATAAGATATAAATGCCAGATATGACTGTCAAAATATTCCTGGATAGGGATATACAGTTTTACCATGACCTCTCTAGGTAGACCCTAGAGCAAAGTTGGGCACCTAAAAAGCTAACTGAAGTACTATGTCAACAGGGAATTAGCTAAATATACTTCCCCTTCATTCTCAAAGTTTATACAGTTATCAACTATACTGAAATGCCTAGCAGGCACAGATTTCTTTTTCAGTAAACTGGAACTGTCCCCTCTGGATGTAAGTAGGGTATCAATTATTTGCAGAAGTGGAAAAGATTACAGTCCAGTTTATAAAAAAAAACCAACTTGTAGACCACCAGATTCTGCCAGATCAAGGAAAGCACAGACTGAGCTGCCAACTCATGTAGTAATATGCAAACTGCGTACAATACCTCTTTAAGATCATGCAGAATATTAATATGAAAAATGGTTTTGTGCCTGTTCTTTTAAGACTGTGAATACAACTAACGGTGAGTATCACCTAATGCACTTCCATATGTTTTTCTTATGCAAGCGTTGAAACTAAGCTTAATGCTATTCATATCTTTACTCTGCTGATAAATATTGTTGTTTTTTTCCATGTTAAATGATTTTATGGCTTTGCTTGGACAACTGTAAAATCTCTCTTCAGCACAAAATTAATAACTTATGCTTCACACACACACACACTAAGGTGCAGATGTGGACTACTGTCCGCAACTCTGTCAATTATTTTCAGCGCGCTTTAGAGGTCATAATTTAGATCAGATGCTGATGAAAAATGCACCACAGTGTGCATGTAATTAGGGACATGAGGACTTTTCTAGTGGTTCATGTTCTGTAATGTCTCACCACGTTTTCCTGCCAACCTGGGTTTTCCTACTTACTGTACCTTTTGAAGCAAGAGTCCCACTATGGGTGTTGAAGTCAGTAAATTGGATAAAGTCATTTCAATTAAAGTCTAGCAAACTTGGTTGTCTTTGTTTGAAAAGATGCGTACGGTACGCATCGACGTACAAGGGCACGCTACGGCGCGAAAGGGCGTGCGCATCCACTACACGTGGCAGCAACAGTAATTGGTCTTTTACCATACATTCGCACAAACACGCATACTTATAAAATAGTACACATTAATGGTAGTTGCAACACATAGTCAGTTATGTTGAAATATAGTAGTATTTATATGTTATATCAGAGTTACATGCATATTAGTGAAATACACGGAACGGGTTAAAGGAATAACATCATGAGTGGTATCATAATGAACCTTGTTACATATCCTACTGTTTGGTTCACTCTGCGAGGGAAGCGCAGAGTGCATACGCAAGTTATGAATGATAGGGAATTATGAACTACTTAAGACTAAGGAATCCTGGCGGGAAGAGCAGAGCATACCCCCTGCAGAGATGACCCCCTCCTTTGGATTCCTTAGGATGAACCAGCCAATGATTGACGACCCCTTGAACATTCCTGAGACCCGGACCAATAGATGCAAGCTATACCATCTTCATTGTATTACTGTATTTGATTGTGTATATAAGCAGCAGCTTGTGATCCAGAGTGCAGACTTCTTGTCCCCAGACTTCAGGATTGAATGACTGCACTGGATCCAGAGCGCCTGCGATAAGTAACGGCTGTATTTACTATTTCTTCGCTTGAGCATATTTTTCCACTTATTGCGAATAAATCTTTGTGCTTTGGAAACACAAATCGAGGTTCGACAATCGTTATTGGTTAGCGATGATACGCACATAACAATTGGGGGCTCGTGAGCTTTGGAGGTTTCGTTGCCGATGATACGCAAGACCAACGGATTTCGGTTCCTCAACAAAGGGTGGAGACGCGTCATAAACGGGTAAGAACGCATGGTGTTCAAAACCTGAATTTTACTCTGTGTTGCGAAACCGAATGTCCGTTTTGCATTATCTAGGGCACGTTAACTTTTTTCTGTCATTGTGCGTTTTAACTGTATTGCATTGTTTAGCGTATGTGTACTTCCTGCTGTGCGTACGCGAACTTCCGGTAAACTTGCCACGTGGTTAAACAATCGTTTTGATAGTTATTATACATGCATAGTATAATTACTTGTGAAAGCCTCTGAGACATTATTACTATTGTTGGGAACTTTTGATTTTCTGCGCAGAAAAGGTGTATAGTGTGTGATGTTGTAACGTAGATACACTGTTTTATTGTTGAGGTGCTCAGTTGCTGTCTGACGAGGCGGATTGCCCAACTGAAGGACGGTATACAGGGCAGGTATACCGAATGCGAAAACTGGGTTTTCGCAAAGCGCTACCAATAGATCGCAAGGTTTGCTAATAATTAGTATTGGTAGGCAGTGCGATCCGGTCGCACCATTAGTGCGAATTGGTGAAGCAGCTAGGAGGAATTATACTGGAAAGGCAGGTTGATTGTATCGACTTTGCACTCCCAGCGATAATAAACTCAGCAGATTTTTGTGGTTGAGCCAGGGTATCGAGGAGCTGATAGCCCTTGGGGCCCACAGTGATATTTCTGTATTAGGGACCCTCGCCAGGGGCGAGAAAAGCGAGTGAGCGCGGCTAAAGGAAATACGTTCACCGAGCATTATAGATCTCTAGCGGTGAGTATAGCAACAGAGTTGAAATTATTAGGTGGAAAGAACAGAGCATTGCGGTGTGTCTGTATTTCACATTTGGCCGGAAGGAACAGAGCATTGCGGTGTGTCTGTGTTCCGGGTAGAAGGTATATTGCTCAACATGGGTGCTAAGCATACGCTAGAGATGGTCAGTGTACTGCCTAAGGAAGGCCCTATTGGTTCAGCGAGGTTTCTCATGTGTAAGAAATATGGTGCATATGCAACTGTGTATTGTGACACGTGGGTCGGGATGACCAAAGCTTGGGATAGGCCTTTCCCAACAATAGGGAGTTTTAATGCAGAGGTACTAAATACTGAAAAAGATAAAATATGGTTGATCAAGTCAACGAAAAAGAGAAATAGACATAATGATTTTTTAAAATTGTGGCAAATGGAAGGTAACACGTGGCAGAGCAGCGAATGCAAACCGGAAGTAGGCGTGGCGAAAAGCGCGCGCGAGGCGGATGTAACCATTGAGAAGCGTGGCGAACTCAGCGCAAGCGCGCCCCCACCACCTTATGTGGCGAGAGGGGTAAGTACAGCCGTTGTTAAAACTGAAAATAGAAAAATTACTAAGTTGTACCCTGTTTTAAATCAGTTTCAATCAAGTGTATCTGAAAATGAAGATGAACCCACTGTGATTTCGGCCATTGCCCATGCTGTTAATGTACTAGAGGCTCAGCGCAAGTATGAGAAAATGGCTGAGATAGGTGAGAGTAGCGTGATCACTAGGAGTGAAAGTGTTCTAAATCTAGGGCCTGTAAATCCTGTAGCGTCCCCTGAAGTTAGTGTACCAGAGGGTGTGTTCCCGGTCCGCACAATATCGGTTCCCAATGGGAAACCAGATAAGGATGGTGTAGTTCCTTTAAGAAATGTTACAATGCATTGTCCCTGGACTAGATCAGAATTACGTTCCATTATGACTGAATTCCCGGACCCTAGAAAGGAGTTAGCTAAATGTCAGAAATTTGTTAGACTTAGGGAATGCTCACGAACCAACCAGTAAGGATTGGTGGGTAGTGTTGAGGGCGTGTCTTCCTCCCAATACTAACATACAAAAATTTATTGGAGATTGTTTGTTGGAGGAAGATGACACCTTGACTGATGAGATTAACCAACGGAATATAGAACAAATTGTCAAACACTTAGCCATCTGTTTTCCAGTAGTGGTAAATTGGAGTAAGATTTTCACCATTAAACAAAAGGATAGTGAAACTGCCTCAGATTACTTTGCTAGAGCTATAACAGCAATCGCACGATTTACTGGGATATCCAACATAAGTGAGGACCCACATCACAGAGAGGTAGCTGTAGGGGTACTGATGGATGGCCTTAGGGAAAATTTAAAGACGAGAGTACAAACCACATTACCTAATTGGAGAGGCGTCACGGTAGACTTCCTTAGGGAGTCTGCTGTGGAGCATGACAAGAACCTTTTTAGAAAAAGGGAAGAGAAAAGTGATAAGTTAATGACGGTAAGTATACAGGCTCTAGAAGGGGTGCACACAAGACCACCAGCATACAACCCATATAACAGGAAACCTAAAGTGATCAGGTGTTTCAACTGTAACGAGGAAGGACATTACAGGAGAGATTGTAATAAAGAAAGACTCAATACACATAGGGGTGGGTCACATAGATATCCTCCAAGAAAGGATTCACATAGACTAGAAGACTCACATCTACCCGCGCATATTACGGCAGCAAATGCTGCGTGGGAAATCAATAGTCAGCGCTAGGGGTCAGGTCATACCTGTAGTCTACAGCCAGTGAGGTTAACTGAGAGTCAGAGTGAAGAACCAACAATAATAGTTGACATAGCTGGCAGGAAACAAACTTTTCTTGTAGATACAGGGGCGGCCCGATCTGTGATAACCTCTCCTTTCAATCTACAAGTGACCAGCAAAACTATTCCAGCTATGGGGGTGACGGGAAAAGTGTTACATTATCCTCTAACTAAACCCGCCGAAGTTACTATCGGGCCTCTGCATACTAAGCATTCGTTTCTCTTGGCTGCAGCGGCTCCTACTAACTTGCTAGGGAGAGACTTGTTATGTAAAATGGGATGTGTCATATACTGTACTTCAGATGGTGTGTTCCTAGATATACCCGAGAAGGTTGCACATGAGGTACAGGACATATTGGACACCCCTCAAAGGTTAATGTTACACTCTCCTGTTATAGAACAAAGTCCATCTCAAGTAAAGGGGATGTTGCTGGAAATACCAGGTTCCCTATGGACCAGAGATGGACAGGACACTGGACTGATGGCAAACGTAGCCCCTGTCATGGTCAATCTAAAAAGTGGTAGGATAGCTCCAAAAATCCCACAGTATCCATTAAAACCGGAGGTGGAACTAGGGGTATATCCTGTTATTGAGAGGCTGTTACAACAAGGGATTTTAATTCGTACAGCCAGTACAGCAAATAGTCCCATTTTCCCTGTGAAGAAGAGTGGGGGGAGGGGCTATAGATTAGTCCAGGACTTAAGGGGAATTAACAAAGTTGTTGAGAGCCAATTCCCCATAGTGCCGAATTCAGCTGTCATCCTCATGCAGATTCCACCGTCTGCCAGTCATTTTACTGTCATTGATCTATGTTCTGCTTTCTTCTCAGTCCCTCTTCACCCTGACTGCCAATACCTTTTTGCATTCTCCTACAGGGGAGTGCAATACACATGGACCAGACTACCCCAGGGGTTCATTGACAGCCCCAGTATTTTCTCCCAAGCCTTACATGACTGTTTGCAATCCTTTCAACCCCACAATGGGTCTGTTCTAATTCAATATGTGGACGATTTGTTGTTGTGCTCTGATTCTTTTATGTCATGTTTACATGATACTAAATTGTTGTTGCTTCATCTTTCACAAACAGGGCACAAGGTGGCAAAGGATAAATTACAGCCATGTCAGACTAAGGTCAAATACTTAGGACACTGCCTCACTAAGGGGCTAAGACACCTGACAACTGACAGAATTGAGGCCATACAACACATGACCCTGCCACAGAGCCAGAAGCAGATTCGTACTTTCTTGTGGATGTGTGGATACTGTAGGTCATGGATCCCAGGTTTTTCTATTCTGGCATTACCATTGCAGGAGCTAGTCTCTTCCTCAAAACCAGAACGTGTCGTACACACAGAAGAGTCAGAGCAAGCGTACTTTAACCTTAAAGATAGTCTGACAAGAGCACCTGCATTGGGAATACCTGATTATGAAAAGCCTTTTGAGCTATTTTGTACAGAAGCTGATGGCTGTGCAGCAGGTGTCCTCGCACAGAAACATGGTGACGCTAGCAGACCGGTAGCATACTACAGTGCACAATTAGACAATGTGGCAAGGTCACTCCCAACATGTCTCAGAAGTGTAGCAGCAACGGCCCTTTTAGTAAGTAAGAGCGAGGATGTAGTATTAGGTCATAAGTCAACCATCTATACACCCCATGCTGTATCAGCTCTGTTAAATTCAGCCCAAACCAGACATGTTTCTTCAGCTAGATTCACAACGTGGGAACTAGCCCTGATGGCACCCTCAAACATCACCATCAAACGATGTAGCACCTTAAATCCAGCTACATACTCTCCGTATGTGTCTCAAGAGACACAAAGGGTGGGAGGTGAGGAGACCCTGGTTGATGATGAGTTAGGCAAGAATACTGACACGCATGACTGTATGGAACACCTGAATCAGACCTTTACTGCAAGGCCCGACATACGTGACACCCCCTTAGAAAATGTAGATTTTACGTTTTATACAGACGGAAGTTGCCATAGACAGACAGAGACAGGAGAGCTATGTACTGGTTACGCTGTTGTAGACGATCAGGAAGTGGTAGAAGCTGAACCCCTTGGTCCACCTCACTCAGCCCAGGTGGCGGGACTAGTAGCACTAAAGAGAGCGTGTGAACTGGCAGAGGGTAAATCAGCCAATATATATACTGACTCTAGGTACGCCTTCGGGGTAGTGCACGATTTTGGGGCCCTTTGGCGTCTTAGAAACTTTACGACAGCAGCAGGTACACCAGTGGCACACTCACAACACATAAAAGGACTTCTGACAGCGATACAGTTACCCAGAACAGTAGCCGTCATAAAGTGCAAAGCCCATACCTTTGAAGAAGACCCATTGTCATTGGGCAACAACAGGGCAGACGAAGCTGCTAAATGGGCAGCAGGGCAACCTATGACTGTATCGACCGAGACTATGATGGTTTTTCAGACATTAGACATGCAGAAATTAATTGAAATGCAAGATTTGTGTTCCCTGCAGGAAAAGGCGGTCTGGAAGGCGAAGGGATGTGGTCAAGAGTCCTCAGGACTCTGGAGGGATGGACAAGGTAAGCCTGTAGCTCCCCGAACATACTATCCAAGCCTGGCTGAAGCAGCACACGGCCTGACTCACCTGGGTAAAGAAGGTATACGCAAACTGGTGAGAGCATACTGGTGTGCTCCCGGATTTTCCTCTCAGGCTGGTAAGAAAGCAATGTCATGTCTTATTTGTTTGAGGAAAAATGTTGGGAAAACTATTCCAACTGAGCCATCCCACATCCCTCCTACAGACGGACCTTTTCAGGTAATACAAATTGACTATATCCAATTACCACCCTGCAGGAATCTAAAGTATGTGTTAGTGTGTATTGATGTATTTTCCGGTTGGGTAGAAGCATATCCGGCAGCCACTAATACTGCTGTGTTCACTGCAAAGAAAATCGTACAAGACTTTGTGTGTAGGTTCGGTATCCCTAGAATCATTGAAAGTGATAGGGGTACCCATTTTACTGGTGATGTCTTCCAAAATATGTGTAAACTCATGGGAATCAGTAGCAGACTTCACACCCCTTACCGACCACAAGCCAGTGGTAAGGTGGAGAGAGTAAACGGTACTATCAAGAACAAACTAGGTAAGATAATGGCTGAAACTGGGTTGGCATGGCCTGAGGCTTTGCCGTTGGTCCTCCACAGCATTCGAACCACTCCTAGACCTCCTCTTAATCTGTCCCCCTTTGAGATACTGTTCGGACGACAACCTCATTTGATCGTGAGTTAACAAGACGACTTAAAGTGTAATAATGAAGTGACTGTACAATATCTTATAAGAATGAGTAGACAGCTGAAACAACAACAACAAAAACTAAAAATGCTGTCACCTGGTATGCCAGAAACGAACTGTCATGATGTTGAACCTGGAGACTATGTTATGATCCGCAATTTCTTACGTTCAGGTTGTTTAACAGACCGTTGGGAAGGCCCGTACCAAGTGCTGCTGACCAGTACTACATCACTGAAGGTTGCAGAGAGAGACACTTGGGTCCATTCCACCCACTGCAGGAGAGTCCATAATCCGGAGAAAGTGCAAGACAAGACTCAGACCGACGACATAGAACTGTCACTTGTGAACCTGTTCCGGGAGACCTAAAGCCTGCAGTTGAGACACCTGAACCAGAGACGTTGCCTCAGAACTATCTTTCCAGCGATGGAGTGGCGGTTTTTGTTTTTCTTTTGTTCCAGGATTTTCCTTGTTTTTACTTTTTCTAGGACATTCTATTTTTGTGAAGGAGAATGGAGGACGGAGGAGAGTTCTGGGAGTGATACGGATGAAATGGAGGCCGAAGAAAAGTTAATAGGATATCCTGAGCAGCCCATTATCAAACTTGGTCCAGGGGTTATGAAAAGGTCTGCTAGCTCAGGAACTCGGAGGCAGTGTGAGGGGCTATTGTCTGATGAGTATTGTATCTGCAAGTTCTGCAACTCCCTAGTTGAAGAGAGATGCATCCAACGATGCCAGTCCCCCAGTACTCTGAATATAGGCGGGCATCCTTTGGAGGATTATCACTCCCTGGTGGGTAAGGTACTAAACCAAACCGAGTGTTGGGTGTGCTCTCATGTGCCTCAAGGGCAGCATAACATAGGACTAGTGCCATTCCCTTTAAACATATCCGAAGTACTCGAATTAAGGGGTGGGAGGCCCATAGAAGGGAGGTACAATAACACTAGGTCCCCTAGTCTGACGCTTCGACAATACTCCATAGGCAGATCTTTGCTGTGCCTAAACATATCTCATGCAAAGCGCCTGGAGAATTGGGAGGCTGACCTATCAGATCAGACAATGGCTCGCCACACTCATTTTAGAGAGAGACTCACAAGGTCACTACTAGGCAGGAATGCTGATGGAAGTCACAAGTTAGGGCGTATAACCAAACATAAGAAGGTATCTATTGGAAAAGTCTCTACAGATAAATGTGAAAATGTCATTAATGCCGACACATGTCTAGAGCAGATGGAGACACTAGGCATGGGTAGTTTTATCAAAACTCTGTGTGACATAATTCATGGGCATATCGTTCCTTATGTTCTCCCTGAGGATGTGTATTTTGTTTGTGGAAGAAAAGCTTATTCCTGGGTGACTCCGAGTTCCAAGGGCTTGTGTTTCTTAGCTAAACTGGTTCCTGAAATCATGACTATTACTCATGAAGAAATGGTAGATATTCACAAGACTACATCACCACCATACATACACACACAGTATGAACACCTTGGCAAGAGAAATATGATTCCTGGTGAGGAACCCATAGCTACAAAATTGATTAGTGAAACTGCTGGTTTCCAAGTTATGGTTGCTCTAGATCTCACCAGGACCGCTCGGGGAACATTAAACTTTAAATATATCCAAGACCTAGCTAAATTGATAGATAATATCACCGAGATGTATGATGACACTTTCAGGTATACTGGAAGGGAGCTACAAGCGTACAAGAAGGAGTTGGTGCAACATAGACTGGTACTAAATTATCTCACCTCTATTACTGGTGGGTACTGTGTGACACTGGCCACCCAGTTCGGTGTCAAATGTTGCACGTACATTACTAATAATACGGAAGACCCTAAAGAGGTTATAGACCGGAAGATGGATGAAATTTTGCAGCTGAAATGGGAATTTCGAAAGAGCCATAATTCTTCGTTATATGAGGTCGGGGAAAAGGTGGCGGGTTGGTTCTCATGGTTGAACCCAGCAAAATGGTTCTCCGGTCTGGGGGAGTGGGTACAGGAAATGATTGCGAGTGTAGGTAAGCTCCTTCTCCTTATACTGGGTGTCATCTTAGCAATTGGTTTAGTTGTCAAATGTGTTCCTACTGTGTTGAAGTGTGGAAAACGGTCTCATAAGAGTAACACTGAGAAAGAGACTGAAAGGGTGGTACCAGATACCGAGATCATGGTCTGTGGAGAAGTATTGTACAATCCTGAACTTGAAACGGTGATTGGGTGATAGTTTATTACACTATCAAAGGGTGGAACTGTCGAAGTCAGTAAATTGGATAAAGTCATTTCAATTAAAGTCTAGCAAACTTGGTTGTCTTTGTTTGAAAAGATGCGTACGGTACGCATCGACGTACAAGGGCATGCTACGGCGCGAAAGGGCGTGCGCATCCACTACACGTGGCAGCAACAGTAATTGGTCTTTTACCATACATTCGCACAAACACGCATACTTATAAAATAGTACACATTAATGGTAGTTGCAACACATAGTCAGTTATGTCGAAATATAGTAGTATTTATATGTTATATCAGAGTTACATGCATATTAGTGAAATACACGGAACAGGTTAAAGGAATAACATCATGAGTGGTATCATAATGAACCTTGTTACATATCCTACTGTTTGGTTCACTCTGCGAGGGAATCGCAGAGTGCATACGCAAGTTATGAATGATAGGGAATTATGAACTACTTAAGACTAAGGAATCCTGGCGGGAAGAGCAGAGCATACCCCCTGCAGAGATGACCCCCTCCTTTGGATTCCTTAGGATGAACCAGCCAATGATTGACGACCCCTTGAACATTCCTGAGACCCGGACCAATAGATGCAAGCTATACCATCTTCATTGTATTACTGTATTTGATTGTGTATATAAGCAGCAGCTTGTGATCCAGAGTGCAGACTTCTTGTCCCCAGACTTCAGGATTGAATGACTGCACTGGATCCAGAGCGCCTGCGATAAGTAACGGCTGTATTTACTATTACTTCGCTTGAGCATATTTTTCCACTTATTGCGAATAAATCTTTGTGCTTTGGAAACACAAATCGAGGTTCGACAATCGTTATTGGTTAGCGACGATACGCACATAACATGGGGTTCCCTGGAAATGCTTCCAGTACCTTAATCAGTAGATCTATATTTTGGAAGATTCCGTACTATACCCTTTCCTCTTTGCTCCCATTCCTTTTTCATGTTCTCCTAGGTGAGTTCTCCAAATTTAGTTAAATTATGATTTGCAACCACCTAATAAAGGTTAAGCACATTTTATCACCTGCACACTACAAAGAATTGCTGACTTCATTAAGGTTTTGCGCATAGTATGAGGGGACTTTAACATAGCTTTGGACCCAACTAGAGACTGCTCAAAAGGCACTTTGACTTTTACAGCTGGTCTATTAACTCAAATGAAACACTCTGTGCCTGAGTCTTTAAGGCAAAAAAGGAGTAAATGTTCTCTGGGACAAACCATATTACAATGCAAGGGTTGCAAATTAGTTTATTATTTTGCACATAAGTTAAATACTGGCTGTTTTTTCATCTAGCACACAAATACTCGATAGCTTTATTATTACACTGAAATTTAAAGTTGATCTAGGACATGTCCTACCCCAACTATAAATCTGTCCCCACATTTTAAGTTTACCTCCTCCTCCAATGCAACAAGGTTTTGCCCAGGTGCAAATGTTACTCCTTTTTTATGCTTTGCTCTCCTTAATGACTCAGGCCCTCCATCTGCCCTTTACTTGTGAATGTTTAGAGTGCTTTATACCCTGGGAAAACAGATTTTACCATTTACTCTACCCCATACTGCAATTAGGTTATTGGTTCCAGCCACATCATGCTATATAAGCATTGGCCAGATTCTGATGAGCATGCTTCAGTTCACATGTCAATGATATTGGTCTCACCTTCTAAGGACATGGAAACTGAATAAGAGTTTACTCTCATATGCAGATTGTAAGTTACATTTGAATCAGCCTATAGATATTTTAGCTAACAATACCCCAGAAGATATCTCACCTATTGTTAAACTGGGAGGCTCTAAAGTGTGTCCTAAGAGGAGTCCTGATCCAAAACAGGTCATGCACTAAGGGAAACAGAGCACAACAAACAGACAATGTATTAGCTAGCATAACTGACCTGGACACAAAGGGTCTGATTCATTAAGTGGCATAAACAGCGGTTTTGTGCGTATAATCTGCACAATTACTCTGCACATACCCAGAACCAGACCATACACCAGAGAAAGCATGCTCCTCCCAGGGACATTCGGCTTCCCAAAGTGAAATGCCTTCAAAAATACATACAACAAAGCCAACTTCGACACCTATTACCAGTTGAACAACTAGATACCCACTTTGCAATACAAGAATTGCAAAATGTTATCAAAACTAGCAAGAGTCCAGGAACAGATAGATGTCCCTTAGAACTTTAAAAAAACATTTTGACAATCTCCCTGGCCTTAAATGAAAATTAATTATATTGAAAAAAATAAATATTTCCATGATCATGCATTAGAAGTATACATCATAGTTATCTTACGATCTGCAGGCAAAAGACCTGAGCTAATCCTTATTGGCACCGGCAGATCAAGGGAGTCTAATGAGTTCCCCAGTATTAACCAAGAACCGCCGCAAGGCGGTATGGACTTCGCTGCCAGGAACTCGCAGGTTGCGGCCCCCTGCAAAGTAACACAGGCCTCAAGGGATTATGATATTGCCAGAAGATAACGCTGAAATAATGATAACGGAGGAATCAGGTGTGTGGATGCACACTGAATAACAGGCTGGTACAATGAATCAGGCATAGAGGTACTGACCTGTTGGGATTGGGTACACGGGTAGTCAGAAAATGCGTAGTCAGACGAGCCAGGTTCGGTACACTTGTGATCCAGCAATGCGTAGTCAGACAGGCCAAGTAACGGTACACAGGAGAACCAGAACAGTACTCACTCACAGGGAGAAGGGCACACAAAAGATACAGGAGTCAGACTCTAGCAAAAAGTTGCACTGACACTGAGCGAGTATCAGTGGCGAGATTTTATAGAGAGCAATTAAAAAAGCCCACCCCGGCAGCTGAGTCACATGACCCGCT
The DNA here is from genome assembly GCF_038048845.1 of Mixophyes fleayi. Taxonomy (NCBI): domain Eukaryota; kingdom Metazoa; phylum Chordata; class Amphibia; order Anura; family Limnodynastidae; genus Mixophyes; species Mixophyes fleayi. The sequence goes on along the minus strand of NC_134406.1, from coordinate 116,377,296 downwards.
ACCCAGAAATGCCAATCGCGGCATGGAGAGACAGCGCTGGAGCGAGGAACAGATAAGAGCGTTACAAGTTACACCAAGCCAGTGTCACGCTTCAATGCAGAAATACAGCTAAAGAGCCAGGAATATGGTGAAACATATGATGTTTATTGCTGGGAAGTACAAACCAGATGTTGTAGTAATGAGCATTGAAGGGAGATGCAGAAAGTAATACTAGGTACACGGCTGATGCAGGTAAGCCAGTGATATGAAGAGATCCCAGGCAGCAGGTGAACCAGAAGCACAGCAGCATGGAAAAGCAACAACAATAACCAGCAATGTATGCTGGGATTACAGGTATAAATAGGGAAACACCCAGGTGCAAGAGATAATTAGTGCAGCAAGGTAAACTCCTAAAAGACAAAGAAGCAGGCACAATAACAGCACTTCTGGTGATCAGAGGTATTGCTGCTAACACATTAAGTGAAACACACATAATAAAGTCCAATAGTTCTGGAGGCAGGAGCTGCCAATACAAAGCAGCAAGCTGCAGGTAGATCGTGACAGTACCCCTTCCCTTAAGGGCGGATTCCAGACGCCCAAATCCCCATAGTCAACTATGGGGGGCCCCGCATGCAAGTCATCGTCCAAGGGCGGAAAGGCAATGGAGATCAGGCCAGATGGAAGTTGAAGCACAGCAGACCCTGCTCTCTTCTTTCGACTTTTCTTCTTACGAGGATTACCCGGAACAGCAGTTTGAACCAATTGGGTGGAGCACAATGGTATCTCTTGGCCAGATGAGATAGGTGGTATTGCTGAAAATACAGAGGCCCCGCAGGATGGCATAGCGGAAGAGAACTTGCTGATTACTGCCTCAGTAAAGGATTGTAAGTCCGATAAGATGGGATGATCCGTCTCAATAAATGGGTTTGCACATTCCAAAGCTTCCCCTCTAAAATGCGATATTAGGAACAGTACCTGTCTCTTAGGGGTATTAACAAGGCTTGGTACGGAGGGAATAAATATGTGAAGCAGAAAACCTCAGAGGGGAAATAAGATGGAAAAGATGCCCTTCAAAGAAAGGTGACGGCTCAGACTTGGCACTCCCGGCAAAGGTTGGCTCGGACTTGGCAGGCGACTTGACAGGAGGCGCGGACTGGGCAGCAGACTTGGCAGCAGGCCCGGACTGGGCGGCAGATTTGGAGTGGACAGCACCGTGAAAAGCCTCAGGGCAGACAACACCGTGAGAAGCCTCAGGGCAGACAGCATGAAGTGGTAACTCAGGCTGAACCGCATGAAATGGCAACTCAAGCTGAACCGCATGAAATGGCAACTCGAGCTGAACCGCGTGGAATGGCAACTCGGGCTGAACCGTGTGGAATGGCAACTCGGGCTGAACCGTGTGGAATGGCAACTCGGGCTGAAGCACGTGGAATGGCAACTCGGGCTGCACCGCATGGAATGGCAACTCGGGCTGAACCGCGTGGAAAGTTTAAGGACAGGACTGGAGGAACAGGGCCGTTACGGGATACAAAAGATATCAGGGGATTGGAGGAAGAAAGACTCAGCAGTACAGTTGGCACAAGCAGAAATGAGAATGATTTATTATATAGACACACTCATTCCTAGGGGCCTTAACAAGGACTTTGAGACCAAATGGTTCTTAGTGTGAGTTTGTCATCTCGGTCTAGATATTTGTTTATAAGGGGTCACACCTTTTAGATCCTTGAGTAGAAAGGTTTTTCATACAACATAAATTTGTTTTTTAGTATATGAATGGTATGTTTATCATACACACGGGATGCAATATCATCTAAGGTTAAAACCCACGAGTACCATAATGAGCACATTTTAGACGAATATAGATGTTACATTTGGCTCCTCTATATCGCTTAGATGTATTGTATTGTTAATGTTTTGCTCTAAGCATAGATTGGGAAATGGGGTGAATAGAATCATGCTCACTATTGTTTTTATTTAGTACATGGTAGTTAAGATATATTCTTAGTTTACGAGGATTGTTCTCATTAATGTTACACACAACACCTGTAGACGGATCAGCTATTAGTTTAAATAGCAAGGAAGAACCTACCCTCAACAAGCCTTGAGAAAGATTCAACCCGAATCGAAACGCGTTGGCTGGAGGTTCATTAGCGGGTGTCTCTTACCTTATATTACTATTCCCGTGAGTTGCAGGCGATTCCGAGGATAATATATATATATATTGCATATATTCCACCTTATGCTGGTAAGGGTACATCGGGTTGAGAGGATTTTATTGTATTGAGCATCTTGTATGTCCTTTTTATTTAATAAACATTTTATGTAAGAGTTAATGCACTATTAGCATTTCCTTGTATTTCCCCGTCCAATATGACATCCGGCTGATCTCTATTACGAGAAACCTGATACATCAGAAGCTAAGAAAGTGATTGCGGGAGAAATACATTGAAGTTATTTGCTGAGTTCGCAAAAGAAAAATTGCTGTTAAGTACATAGGATCGTGGATCGGCGAGGAGACAGAGGGCGCGACCACTCCCCCCTTCTTTTCCTTCCCGATGATTGGAGCCACAGGAGAGGGTGTTATCCTGGGTATTCCACGCTGAGATGATCGCCGAACAAACAGAGTGATCGCTGGGGAGCTATACACGCCAGTGTACTACCTACTTCTGGTAAGTGCATTTCCCTAAGGGGTTTTCGTGTGGATTTGGACGAAATAGAATCAACACATAACTATTGAAAAGAGATTATCCATTTGGAGAAATTGCCTCTAAAAGTTTTTTACTGGATTGCTTTTATTTACATTATTTACATGTTTTACATATATTCAACCAGGCTATAATTACGAGAGGACTGAGTATATGTCTGCAGGATTTTATGATATTAGGCGCCATTTGTTGTGGGATTGTATTAAAAATATTGAGCTTGTTTATATTCCTTTGTGGATAGGAGTAACCGCATACGGGCAGCCTGATATCCAAGTCTACGCTGTTTTTCTATCTATTTAAATCGTGAAAATGTATTAAATTTAATGTAATAAAGCTATAGTTGCAGATGACCTGTTATTACACATTATATATGCCCTTTTAACCCTGTCCCTGTCCTAATGCTCATACAATATAAGTTGTATGGAAAACAAATGATACATAACTGTAGATGCTGATGGGGAAAGCAAATCTGGCTGCTGCAAAGCAGAAGTATTATCAACCACCAATATTAAAGAAGCCAATAGTGATTGACATGTGTGTGAGGCTACAGGTGATGTGGTACATTTGGAATGAAAAAATAAAGTGGAAGATGAAGACATGACACAGTCAGCTGTCATTCACCAATGTACATTATGCAACATTCTTCGTTTTCTGGTGCTGGAGAAACCTTTCTGCTGCAAGGGCACTCTTGTGAATATCTAAGTAGCTATGTGCCCAGTAGATTTGTTTGGGATCATACTTGCCGTTGGACAAAGAGCCAGGACACTTATTATCATGTTTGTTCATTTGGATCTACCATCCCACAAAGGGACATGCATAATAGTTTTAGAGGGATACTTGCCAAAGGAAGAATGAGAATGCAGAAATGTATACGTCCAGTGGACAAATAGTTTGACTTGAGAAAAATTAAAAGCACTGCATGTCTTTATACTTTATGGTTAATATTCCTTCCCTCTTGACTCAGCGCTTACATCCACACGGGTATATCTCTCAATAATGTCAAAAGCGTTGTTACTGCTAAGGACAAGTACTGGGATGTGAAACAGAGATCGTCCACCAATGTGATCTCTATTTCTTAGATGTGAGTAATAGTAGTAATAATAATAATAATAACAATAATAATAATAATAATAATAATAATAATAATAATATATATATATATATATATATATATATATATATATATATATATATATATATATATATATATATGTATATAGTATATCAGTGTATCAATGTTCAATAATAATAATAATAATAATAATAATAGCAATGATAGTTTGACTCATTAGCATGTGGTGAGTACTTAAACAGTGATGCTGAATCTTTTCCTTACTCCACAAAAGTGTCACCTATACATGGAGCGTGTAATGGTTTATAAAAACTACAGGATGTTGAGGTCCTCAGCATGCTTGGAGCCCTAGTTTTCATTGCCCTGCCCAAATGCTAAATTTGAATACAAGGAATAAAATGGTTTTACAGATGTTTTGAACAACAAACAGATGTTTTGCTTCTGCCCCTATGTGTTAGATGAAAAACAGTTTATCTATCAACCTGTTCCAATTGTCTAGCATTATTATGTTTCTGCATCTTAATATGTCAAAGAATATGTAACCGTTCTATAACATCTCTATTAAGTCTAATTTATCAACAGTTACTAAGCTATATTTCAAGTAATTTGGACATTTACAACTGACTAATAGGTTTTGATTATATCATTACGTTTGTAACAGTGAAGTAAAATAAAATAAGGAAGAAAAATACCAAAAGGCCTCAGACCACAGCATACAAAGATAATAATAAGTGTTCAGAGACAGACACACATGCCATTAAAGTGATAGATGGCACAAAGACATATGGAGTAAGTAAAGAAAAAGTGAAGACAGTGATAAACACCACCACACTGTGACAGAAATTGTATTTGCTTTTTAAGACCTTTAACTGAGGTGAATAGTGTTGACACAAGTCAGAAAATGTCAACATTACTTGTAGTTTTAACATTAGTGGTAATTGTCTATCTATCCATCTATCTATCTATGGACAAGTGGCATATCTATAAATATGTCTAATCTAATATAAGATTATGACCTAAGCATGTCTGCTACCTCTACACAATCACTCTTTTCATGGTCCAAGCACTGCCAATTTGTATTTGTGTAGCCCACTCCTCTCAGGAAAACAACATGACTACAGCACAGATGCTTAACGCTACACATCAATAAATATAGATAAGTAGATGTGTTAATGCATGCTTGTTTGGGTTTGACAATTATTTCTGTCACCAGGGTTTACCTTGATTTGTCTTTTAAGTATTTCATTTCTCAAGTATTGTTTATTTCGTTGAGATCACTTCAAATTTCTGAACTATTACTACCTTTCTTTGATGTCTCAACCTATTGACACTTCTGTAAATGGAGACATGTTTGGCATTTCTGGAGTGTCCATGAGAATTTAGTGTAGTAGCTTGTCATATATTAGGGACTGTGGCAGGATAGCTGAAGGAAATGCCTATGTAGGCCTCAGGTGCTGGTACCCAGATGCTAGATTCACGACTACCGGACTGTGTAGTAGGATCCCCACTTAAGAGATATAATGACAAGTGAAGTCATAAGTCAACTGACCTTAAATGCAAGTGTTTGTGCAAGTGTCAGGTACTTACCCATTCGGGGTTAAGTCCACTGCAGGCCCCAGTCAATTGTATCCTATGGGAGTGTTCACAGCCACACTATAAAGGCTCCTCCCAAGGGCTGCTGGGTCTCATTCACTGCATGAAATCCAGGGACTATGGAGAAGAAGGCTCCGTATCATCGCTGCAATTCTTCTCCCCGTTTATGTTTGGTTTATCTACCCTTTATCATTCCTTTTCTAAAGTCTGCTTGCTTCTCCTGCTGTTAATGCCTTCCTACCATTTCCCCCCTACCCCCCCCCCTATTTCACTATCTAGCCAGTTCTCCCTGCTCAGTGCCATTCCGAGGTTATCGCCCCTTTATTGCAAACCCCTTCCCATTTTAGTTCCTCTCTCCGATGCTCTCATCAGGGGTGCCCTCTCACTTCCAGCCACCCTCCCTGTATCGCCCACCCCGATGTACCCACCCACGGCCATTTGCTTTGCGCCTACACCCCACACCCATCCCCACATGCGTTTTGCTGGTCTTCTACACTCAGTCCTCGGGCCACAGGTTCCTATGACATGGCAGGCAGGAGAGAGGGTATCTTCCCTCACAGCATGTCTCCCTGCAGCCTGCTGTGTGAGCAGGCAGGCTTTTGCTAGTCAACCGTCATCCGGCTGCAATCCCTAGCCCTGGAGCAAGCAGCAGGCCATGGCTAAGTGGCAATTATATCCCTAATGATGGTGATCAGAATAGAGCTTATCAGTCTTACCACAATTCGACTGCCTGTCCCTTTAGATTGCAGCAGCCTACATAGACACAGGACCCATGGCAGGCTTGGGCATATGTCATTATTTTCATATAAGAAGCGACATTTTAACTTTCAGGAGGAATTAGTATGGTGGCTCAAGGAAGACCGCTTTTGATTAAGCTCAGTGGCCATCCCAGCTTACGTAGAAATCATTTTGGCATTTATGAGACCCAGCAAAGTCATCATGCTTACTAGCAATGAGATGACATTTCCTCCACAAGGGCACTCCTCACCATGGGCCAACTGAGTTTTTCGCTTTTACTGCAGTTAGCTATAAACCTTTGTGCCATTAGCATTTAGGTGTTTTATTTAAATATTTCATATGCTGACATCTATATACACACCTTTTATTTTATCTCTTCACAATTAATCTGTACTTCCATTTAAGCAAATTGCAAGGCTCACACTTCCATCATGTGATTGAATTCAGACAAACTTATAGGTACAATTAACATCATTCTTTTTGTCGAAGTCAGCAAATCGCATAAAGTCATTTCAATTAATATCGAGCAGAGTTGGTTGTCTTTGCCTGAAATTATGCGTAGAGCACGCTACGGCGTATAAGGGCGTATCCAGCCGCAACACGTGGCAATAACAGGTTTTACACTTTTACACACATTCACACGAACATACAAATTTGTAATTAGTACACATTAATTGCAGTTGCAACACATAGTTATTTATGTCGAAATATAGTAGTATTTATGTTTAATATTTAAATTATATGCATGTTAGTGTTCAAAGGTTCATGTTGCAGGAACTATGTTTGGTATCATTTTAATCCCCTATTCATCAGCAGTTGTCCGGTTCAATTGCCGAAGAGATCGCACATTGCATACTCTAGTTAGCGATGTTAGGGAATAAATGTTTAAAGTTATACAGACTGTAAAATGCAAATAGACTAGTTGAAACTGGATTCTTGGCGGAAAAGTCGGAGCACATCCCCTGGAGAGTTGACCCCCACCTTTGGTTATTTTGGTTTGAACTGGCCTATGACCTGCAGTACACTGGACCTTCCTGAAGCCTGGACCAATAGAAGCTAGCCACATCATCTGCATTGTTTGACTGTATTCACTGACTGCATATAAGAAGGGGCTCCGGGCTTAGTGACCAGTCTTCTTTGACCACAGCCTTCAGATCTGAATCACTGTTCACTGGATCCAGAGCGCCTGCGATAAGTAACATCTGTACTTGTTTTATTTCACATTGTTATTCTGCTACTTTTAGTTATTAAATTGCTTTGTGCTTTGGAACCACACATCGGGATTCGACAATCGTTATTGGATAGCAACAAAACGTGCATAACAATTTGGGGGCTCACGGCGGAGGTCACGCTACCGGACGATATGCAAGGCCTACGGATTTCGGTTCCTCAACAAAGGGTGGAGACGCATCATATACGGGTAAGAATGCAATATGTTCAAAACCTGTTAATCATTATGTGTTGTGAAACCGAATGTCGTTTTTGCATTATCTAAGGAGCGCTAACTTGAATCTAGGGACAAGAGAGAAAACTTTCTTTTTATTGTCATATTGCGTTTTAAATGTATTGCATTGCTTAGCGTATGTGTACTTCCTGCATTGCGTATGTGAACTTCCGGTATTGTTGCCACATGTTTAAACAGTCGTGTTCATAGTCTGTTATATATGCATAGTATAATCACTTGGTAAAACCTTTGAAAAGATAGTACTATTGTTTGGTATATTAATTTTCTGCGCAGAAAACTAAGGTGTAGTGGTTTGTTGATTGTATGTTTTTGAAGTGAAAGTTGATTTACTGTTGAAAATACAGGGATCGGTTGACACATGACCAGGCGGGCTGGACAACTGAGGTTAGGTATGCACGACAGGTATACTGGCAGCAAAATCTCTGTTTGAAAAGAGAACAGTTAAAGAGGCTTTTGAAACGTACTCCCCAATAGTAATTGCAAAGTTTAGCGATAGCTAGTATCGGTAAGCGGTGCGATCGGACCGCACGGTTTATTGAGTAACCGTGATTGTAACTTGTGTGGAGCTGCGGGAGGAATTATGCTGGCAAGGCCGGTAATCTCCGATGCTACCAGTTGAGTAATATACTCAACAGATTTTGTGGAGAGACAGGGTATCGAGGAGCTGATATTCCTTTGGTTCATAGTGATATTTCTGTGTTAGGAGGTGGGTGGCGTAGCCTGTTAAATCGTCCACGGTTATAATTTCTAGTAGGCTCTGTTTGAAAAGAGAACAGTTAAAGAGGCCTTTTTTGCGTAGCATTGAGAAATAGGTTGTTTTCACAATGGGTGCGAAGCAAACGCTAGAGATGGTTGATAGTGTGCTGCCTAAGGAAGGTCCGATTGGTTCGGTGAGGTTCCTTATCTTTAAAAAGTATGGTGCATACACAACGGTGTATTGCGACAAATGGATCAAGATGACCAAGGATTGTGTGAAACCTTTCCCAAAGATTGGTACGTTCGATTCAGAGGTACTAAATGATGTAAGAAATAAAGTACAGTTGATTAAATCAACAAAGTAAGAATTGAACAGGATGACTGTTTGAAAACTGTGGCTAATGGAGGGGAACATGTGGCAAAGCAGCGCGTGCACAGCGGAAGTAGGCGTGGCGAAAAGCATGTGCACAGCGGAAGTAGCCGTTGAGAAGCGAGGAGAACCATGCGCAAGCACGCCCCCGCCGCCCTATGCGGTAGGGGGCATAAGTACAGCCGTTACCAAAAAAAGATAAAAAAGAAATTGCTACGTTATATCCTGTTTTAAGTCAATTTAAAGCAAGTGTTTCATAAGGAGAGGATGAACTCAACGTGATTTCAGCCATTGCCCATGCTATTAACATGTTAGAAGTTCAACACAAGTATGGAAAGGGAGCGGTCCCACCAGCAGGGGCAGTGGCTGAGATAGGTGAGAGTAGTGGGGTGACCAGTAGGAGGGAGAACATCCAAGGTACTGAAGCAGCAATTCCTGTGATTAATCCTGAAGGAAGTGCACCGGTTGGTACTTATCCTGTCCGCACAATAGCAGTTACTAATAGGAAGGCGGATGGTATAGTTCCTGTAAGAAATGTTTCAATGCATTGTCCCTGGACTAGATCAGAACTACGTTCCATTATGACTGAATTCCCAGATCCTAGAAAAGAGTTGGCTAAATGTCAGAGGTTTGTAAAAGACTTAGGAAATGCACACGAACCAACCAATAAGGATTGGCAAGTAGTGTTGAGGGCATGCCTTCCTCCCAATACTAGCATACAAAAATGTATTAAAGATTGTCTGTTGGAGGAAGACAAAACCTTAACAGATAAGGATAATCAAGAGAATATTCAGCAGATTGTCTCACATTTGGCCATCTATTTTCCAAAAATAAATTGGAGCAAGATTTTCACCATTAAGCAAAAAGAGAGTGAAACGGCAGCTGAGTATTTCTCTAGAGCTCTTGCATCAATGACACAGTTTACTGGGATAACAGATATATAAGGGTGGATCCACATCATAGGGAAGTGGCTGTGACGGTACTAATGGATGGTTTCAGGGAAAATCAGGGAAAAGACAAGAGTACAAACCTCAACACCTAGTTGGAGAGGCATCACGGTAAATACTCTTAGGGAGATTGCCGTGGAGCATGATAAGAACATTTTTAGAAAGAAATAGGAAAAGAGCGATAGGTTGATGACGGTAAGTATTCAGGCTTTAGAGGGATTACACACACAACCACAAACATACCATGCACCCAACACAGGTAATAGGGCAATGGTGTGTTTTCGTGTTTTCACTGTCATAAAGATGGACACATAAGGAGAGTTGTCCAAAAAGAAGATGGGAGACACCTAGAGGGGGATCACATAGATACCCACCAAGGAGAAACACACATAGGCAAGAGAACACACAGCTACCCGCACATATTATAGCAGCAAATATTGCACCCTCAAACATCACTATCAAACAATGTAGCACTTTAAATCAAGCTACATACCTTTCATATGTGCCTCGAGAGGCACAAAGGGTGGGAGGTGAGGAGACCCTGGTTGGTGATGAGTTTTGCAAGAATACTGATATGCATGATTGTATGGAATATCTGAACCAGACCTTTACTGCAAGGCCCGACATACGTGACACCCCCTTAGAAAATGTAGATTTTACGTTTTATACAGATGGGAGTCGTCATAGACAGACGGAGACGGGAGAACTATGTACTGGTTATGCTGTTGTAGACGATCAGGATGTTGTAGAAGCTGGACCCCTTGGCCCACCTCACTCGGCCAAAGTGGCCGAACTAGTAGCATTAATGAGAGCTTGTGAGTTCGCAAAGCATATTCTGACTATAGGTACGCCTTTGGGGTAGTGCACGATTTTGGGGCCCTTTGGCGTCTTAGAAACTTTACGACAGCAGCAGGCACTCCAATGACACACTCACAACACATAAAATGACTTTTGACAGCAATACAGTTACCCAGGACAGTAGCCATCATAAAATGTAAAGCCCACACTTCTGAAGAAGACCCGGTGTCATTGGGCAACAACAGGGCAGATGAAGCTGCTTAATGGGCAGCAGGGCAACCTATAACTGTATCGACCGAGTCTATGATGGTTTTTCAGACATTAGACATGCAGAGATTAATTGAAATGCAAGATTTGTGTTCCCTACAGGAAAAGGCAGACTGGAAGGCGAAGGGATGTGGACAAGAGTCCTCGGGACTCTGGAGAGATGGACAAGGTAGGCCCGTGGCTCACAGAGCATACTACCCAAGCCTGTCTGAGGCAGCACATGGTCTGACTCATCTGGGTAAGGAAGGTATGTGCAAACTAGTGAGAGCATACTTATGTGCACCTGGTTTTTCTTCTTAAGCCGGTAAGAAGGCAATGTCATGTCTTACTTGTTTAAGGAAAAACATCGGGAAAGCTATACCAACTGAGCCATCCCATATACCTCCTACAGACGAACCTTTTGAGGTAATACAAATTGACTAAATCCAATTACCACCTTGCAGGAATTTCAAATATGTGTTAGTATGTATTGATGTGTTTTCCAGTTGGATAGAAGCATATCCTGCAGCCACTAATACTGCTGTGTTCACTGCAAAGAAAATTGTTCATGAGTTTGTGTGTAGATACGGTATCCCTAGAATCATCGAAAGTGATAGGGGTACCCACTTTACTGGTGATATCTTCCAGAACATGTGTAAGCTCATGGGAATCAGTAGCAGACTTCACATCGCTTACCGACCACAAGCCAGTGGTAAGGTGGAAAGAGCAAATGGTACTATTAAGAACAAGCTTGGTAAGATAATGGCTGAAACTGGGTTGGCGTGGCCTGAAGTTTTGCCACTAGTCCTCCATAGCATCCGAACCACTCCCAGACCTCCTCTTAATCTGTCCCTATTTGAGATACTGTTCGGCCGACAACCTCATTTGATCGTAAGTCCACAAGACGACTTGAAGTGTAATAATGTAGTGACTGTGCAATATCTCATAAAAATGAGCAGACAGGTAAAACAACAACAACAAAAACTAAAAATGCTGTCACCTGAGAAAGTGCGAGATAAAGTTGAGGCGGACGACACCGATCTGTCACTCATAAAGCTGTTCCGGGAACCTAAAGCCTGCAGTCAAGACTCCTGAGCCAAGGACGTTGCCCAAACTATCTTTCCAGCGATGGAGTGGCGATCTTTGTTTTTATGTTCCAGGATTTTTCTTGTTTTCATTTTTTATAGGACACCCTATTTTTGTGAAGAAGAACGGATGACAGAGACAGGATCTGGTAGTGATACTAATGAGATGGATTTTGAGGAAAAGTTATTAGAATACACAGAGCAGCCCATTATTAAGCTTGGTCCAGGGGTTATGAAAAGGTCTGCTTACCCTGAAACTCGGAGACAGTGTGAGGGGCTATTGTCTGATGAATAATGTATTTGTAAGTACTGTGACTCCCTAGTTGAAGAGAAGTGCATCCAGCGATGCCAGTCTGTGAGGAAACGGGGTGCTACTGGACTGAGAACTTTGTATTCATCACCCGTTTCTCATGGTTTAATGTCGTAATTGACTTGTGTGTCAAATGTGTTCCTACTGTGTTGAAATGTGGAAAGCAGTATTCTGAGGGAAACACTGAAAACAAGACTGAAATGATGGTGAGGGATACTGAGATCATGGTCTGTGAAGAGGTACAGTACAATCTTGACCTCGAGAATGTAATTGGGTGATAGTTTATTACACTATCAAAGGGTGGAGCTGTCGAAGTCAGCAAATTGGATAAAGTCATTTCAATTAATATAGAGCAGATTGGGTTGTCTTTGTCTGAAATTATGAATAGAGCACGCTACGGCGTATAAGGGCGTATCCAGCCACAACACGTGGCAATTACAGGTTTTACACTTTTACACACATTCACACAAACATACACATTTCTAATTAGCACACATTAATTGCAGTTGCAACACATAGTTATTTATGTCGAAAAATAGTAGTATTTATGTTTAATATTATAAGTTATATGCATGTTAGTGAAATCAAAGGTTCAGGTTGCAGGAACTATGTCATGTTTGGTATCATTTTAATCCCCTATTCAACAGCAGTTGTCCGGTTCATTCGCCAAAGAGATCGCACATTGCATACTCTAGTTAGCGATGTTAGGGAATAAATGTTTAAAGTTATACAGACTGTAAAATGCAAATAGACTAGTTGAAACTGGATTCTTGGCGGGAAAGTCGGAGCACATCCCCTGGAGAGTTGACCCTCACCTTTGGTTATTTTGGTTTGAACTGGCCTATGACCTGCAGTACACTGGACCTTCCTGAAGCCTGGACCAATAGAAGCCAGCCACATCATCTGCATTGTTTTACTGTATTCACTGACTGCATATAAGAAGGGGCTCCGGGCTTAGTGACCAGTCTTCTTTGACCACAGCCTTTAGACCTGAATCACTGTTCACTGGATCCAGGGGTGCCTGCGATAAGTAACGGCTGTACTTGTTTTATTTCTCATTGTTATTCTGCTACTTTTGGCTATTAAATTACTTTGTGCTTTGGAACCACACATTGTGATTCGACAATCGTTATTGGATAGCGACAAAACGTGCATAACACTTTATAACATACAATTTAAAGTTTATGATCTGAGGCAGGTACATTAAGTTATGCGGCTTTTTATACGAGTGTGGGCCTGTTTCTCAAACTTACCCATCTGCTTAGTGTCTTGCTAATTAAGGGGTGTTTCTAGTCTACAAGACTGAGACTATTCTGTTATGAGTAGACTCAAATTTAGCATTAAACCATAAAGCCAGTGAACATATTCTATGGCTCCTTTTCAGCTTCTGCAGTCCATACCGCCTGTCGGCTCAGGCTAACTTACCCCTATTTTGTTCAGTCTTGAATTAATGTCACCTGTGCTTTTCCTGACAGTAATATAACCATGAGATCATTCCAGAGTACAGGCTAGTTACTCACTGCAGTTTACTAATGCTTTGCTGTGTCACTGGAGTTAACATGCACTGATTTACGATTTGGGGACGTGGTGCGCTAGTTTATGCTTACCCTAGACTGTTTGCCATTTAAGGATTTTTTATAAAAAAAAATGTAAACATATATTGCCGGCATGGGGAGCGTTCCGAAATGCAATTTTGACTCATGTCAATTTACATGCTTTCTTGCCTTTGCTGGCACGTTATATTTGTGTTATACTATAGGTCCACATTGAGGGTGAGGAGTACTCGGGGTTTAATTCATATAGTTCATAAAGCTTTAATAACTGCCTTCAGGCCCTTTTAAGTTACTGCACCACTTGGTAGCACTTGTCTGTTGTGATGTTATATATGGCATTACACTAACAACTGCCAACTTCTATTACTAGTATAAAGAGTTAAGTTGGAAGTCGATTATACTTATGAGTTACATAGATATAGCTGATGTGACATTACTTGCTGTCTGACTAAAGGTCAGAGGTCAAGAGACAGACCTTTAGCTAGCAGGTGTAGGTTTACATCGACTCACTTTCGGACTTGACCATATGTCCAGTTGCCTTAGGTGAGCGGTGTTTTGGTACACGGGGGATGCCACCTACATTGTGATGCTTGTTTTTTTTCTTGACTTTAATTCATTGCTAGCAATCTTTAAGCTGCCCATAAGGTTGATCAGCTGGGGACCATGGCACTCATTCATTTAGGATTGGGGCAGCTACAGCTATGGCTTTAAAAGTGTCTTCCATCTCAGCGTTACAGCACTTAGGATAATGGAAGTCCGATGGCTACTGCAACTGTTGGCCCACGCAAGACATGCTGCATTTGTCTATTTGATACTTATGTGCAAATATATTTGGCATTGCATTTTCCGTACCCCCTTTTAGTGCATTCAGTTTGTACTCAATTTTATGGGGTTAGAATCCTTGGGGGGTATTTGGTTTAGTTCATGGCACTGGACCACTTTCACCAAATTTTAGTTTAACACACTATTGCACATTTTTTGTAGCTCATTGTTTTTGATCCGTCCCTCTGCGGCACTCACTCTGTTGGGCCGGGGCGCCTATACTTATGGCCGTGGCAGGCGTTTGCATTGCTGCATTTAAGTCTCTGGGCAGCTGGCAGTTGAAAGTAACTACTTCAATCTAAGACAGTTCAATTTGGGAAAGAGCTTTGAATAAACTTACCTGCACACTGGGACTCAAGTATATGTCCGGTAGCTTTGGGTACACAATTTGCAGAGGGATTCCCTTGAGAGAGATCTATGATTGGCACATGCCAATGGATCCTTCTTCCCTAAATTTCAATGCAATGCTTCTTTTAAATGTTCCCTGGAATATGCGGATCTAGACCCAGCTCTTTACGGCGCCCTTTCTTTCACCTTTAGGGCAGTTACTGCTGCGGCCGAGGCGGGAGCTTTCGTTGCAGTCAGTAATTCCCTGGGTAGATGCAGGGCCGGAATAAGGGAATGGAGGCCCCTGGGCTAAGGAGGCCTCCATTCCCCCATGAGTTTCCCCCCCCCCCCGTGATCCGAGCTGCCCACGCCCCCCTCCCCACCGGCACTTACCTCCTTCTCCGGCACGCTGTATGCTCTTTACTGAGGAGATCTCGTGAGAGTGAGACTCACGAGATCTCCTCAGTAAGGAGAATACAGCGCGCCGGAGAAGGACCGCAGTGAAAGTGCTCAACAGCACTGATCGCGCCCCTGCCCCCGACCGATCAATACTGCTGCTGAGCACTTTCAAGGGCCCCCTGGATGCCATAGGCCCCTGTGCTGTAGCCCAGTTAGCCCTATGGTTAATCCGGCCCTGGGTAGATGGGAGTCCGATGCTTTCAAATCTTACATATGGTACGGTACCACCTGTCTGTCGGTGGTGGATGGTAAAAGGACGGCTATGGTTGTCCCTCCTTCCTTTATTGTCTTTAGAGGCGGGAAAAGTTTTGTCATTCATTGTAAGGGTAACAATTTGTGTAAGGGTCAGTCTTGTGATTTGCCTATCTCCATTAGGGAAGATTTGAGGACCATCAAAGCACACTGGCCAGCGGTATATCTGTACTGGTCAGACATGATACCTAGGCTCGGAGGCTTGGAGGGGTCAGATCCCATCCTATGTGATGAGTATTTTGCTTAAACAATGTTAACAGGTCCATGGGAAATGTGGTCTAGGTGCTAGGTGGTTTGGGTATTAACCACCCTTTGATTACAACGAAGCAGAGGCAGGGCTGCCAAGAGGAATTCAGGGCCCTGGTACAACAACTTCCTGGGGACCCCTTAAAGTTGAGTATTGAAACAAATTTTTGTGGCGGCCCAAAAATGGTAGTGGGTGTGTTCATACAATTGGCATAGCTATGCATCATTGGGGCGTGGCTAGTTGGTGAAAAGCGGTAAGCCACCCTCCTACAGAAAAAAACCTGCATTGTTGTGTACACCTTTGGCACAAGGGTGCAGTGGCCGCTCGCCCAAGCGTGACATATATCCCAGCACTCCTGACTTTAAGGACATCTAGCACCATAGTGTAGTATATAAAGAATGCAGTGTGTACATAAAGAATTCACAGTCTTGGCCTGCCCCTTACATTTGGCAGAACCCTCACCAAAAATTGGGATTGTCCTACTAGAATCACAACATTTCACAGACTGCCCTACTCTCTCCTCCCTGTTCTTGTCACTTTTACCACCTGTGGCTGCAGGTTTCTTTAGTTGCGGCTTGTCTGGATCCTGGAATGTTGGGGGTCCTATTTGGAAGAAAAATGGGTACATTTAGAAAATTCCAAACAGCCCCGGCATTAAATCGATAGCACCCATGATTAATAATTAGGCCTTCCTCCAGCACCAACATTAAAATAATAGTATTCCG
This sequence comes from Mixophyes fleayi, assembly GCF_038048845.1. Taxonomy (NCBI): domain Eukaryota; kingdom Metazoa; phylum Chordata; class Amphibia; order Anura; family Limnodynastidae; genus Mixophyes; species Mixophyes fleayi. The sequence goes on along the minus strand of NC_134406.1, from coordinate 116,360,907 downwards.
ATTTCCCTCCCTCCAAACAGTCCCAGCAATAAATTAATAGTTTTTACATTTCATAAATATACCTATTTCCCACAACCATCACTGCTATTAAATAATTCATAGGCACATCTAATAAAGAGACCTCATTCTTCCCAAACTCACCCCCACATTCAATAGCCCCCAAACCAAGCCATCTTAAATTAATAGTCCCCATTATTAAATTGTCCCATCATCACCCCACCAAAAAAATTGCACCCATTAATTAGCTACCACCTACATCACACTACATTGCCACAAGCCCACTTGTGCCATCACACACACACACATTACCACAAGCCCCCTGTGCCATCATACACACATTACTGTGCCCCTTTACCATCACCATGCTGTGCCCCCTTATGATAACATTGCGCCCTCCATGCTGCTTTTCCCCCCTTCACCTGGCTTCCCTTCATCACACTGTGCGATGCTGCTCCCCCCTTCATTACTGTGCCATACTGCCCCTCTCTCCTTCATCACATTGCCATGCTACCCCCCTTCTTCATCACTATGCCATCCTGCCCCCCTCCATCACTGTGCCATGCTGATCCCCCCTTCTTCACACTATGCCATTCTGCCCCCCCTCTCCTTCATCACTGTGCCATGCTGCTCCCCCTCTCCTCCATCAGTTTACAATGCTGCTCCCCCTCTCCTTTATCACTGTGCCATCCTTCCCCCCTCTCCTTCATCACTGTGCCATGCTGTTCCCCCCTTCATTACACTCACACCCACATTCAACAGCCCCCAAACAACCCCATTTAAATTTATAGTCCCCACTATTAAATTGCCCCACCATCACCCCACAAACAATTATTAATTAGCCACCACCTACCTCACACTACATTGCCACAAGCCCCCTGTGCCATCACACACACACACACACACACACACACACACACACACACACACACACACACACACACACACACACACACACACACATTATCACAAGCCCCCTGTGCCTTCACACACATATTACCACACAAGCCCCCTGTGCCATCACACACACATTACTGTGCCCCTTCATCATCACCACACTGTGCCCCCTTATAATCACACTGCGCCCTCCATGCTGCTTTTTCCTCTTCACCTGGCCTCCCTTCATCACTCTGTTCCATGCTGCCCCCCTTCATCACTCTGTGCCATGCTGCCCCTCTCCCCTTCATCACACTGTGCAATGCTGCTCCCCCTCTTCATCACTGTGCCATCCTGCCCCCCTCTCCTTCATCACTTTGCCATGCTGCCCCCCTCTCCTGCATCACTGTGCCATCCTGCCCGCCTCCATCTCTGTGCCATGCTGCCCCTCTCCCCTTCATCGCACTGTGCAATGCTGGTCCCCCCATCATCACACTGTGCCATGCTGCTCCCCCCCTTCATCACACTGTGTCATCCTGCCCCCCTCTCCTTCATCACTGTGCCATGCTGCTCCCCCCTCTCCTTTATCACTGTGCCATCCTGCCCCCCCTCTCCTTCATCACTGTGCCATGCTGCTCCCCCTCTCATTTATCACTGTGCCATGCTGACCCATCTCAAATTTTTTTTTTCAGTACCCTGCACCCCCCACCAATGAAGGGGGCGGAGCCACATCCCCTTCCCCCCAAAAAGAAACAAAAAAAAAAAAACAACAAAAAAACAATAGTCGGCAGTGAGGGCGCAGGCCCTCTGGCATGGCTGGGTAATTAGTACCCGCCCCTCCCCCTCTCGCCGGCCCTGAGCAGAGGCATTTGCATAGGGCGGATTGTGTACAGTTTATGGGAGAGGGTCTGTAGATTTTCTTAGATCCATGCTACTGGAGGATGGGGGAGGTAGTTAGGTCACTTGGTGGTGGGTTGTAGGGGTCCAGGCATTTGTAAGTCGACGACTAATAGTAGCTGACTCGCAATTTGCATTCTCTGTCACCATATCTTGTTTTTAAAAAACTGTAACCTTTATTTGCCAACAAATTTGCGGTGTCAGTGTCTTTATTTTATTGTAAGTACAGGCTAAGTCTTACCGTGTGAGTGGGGATTGGTGCAGTGAAAACGAAGCATCAACAGTCTGCAGTTTATGTATTCTACAAAATAAAATTTGTGTGATCATATTGAGTCTCTTCAATTTACATCTCTACGTAAAGATAATACTAGGATAGTTTGTTTTGACTCATCACTGGAGTTCTGGTAGTAACGACTATCTAGATCACACTTTAGCATACAACAAAATATTAGGTGCAATAGGGAAAATTACAAAATACTTAATTTATACTGTTGCTTTGTTAAAATATATATGCATTAGTGATAAAATTAGTATATCACTAGAAAGTTATGAGAAACTTTACAAGTGAAAGCCAGTGTTAATAAATATTCTTTGTTTCTTATTTATCATTAATGTTATCTAAATGTATTTTTAAACAAGCAGTATTTTTTTTTGTTGTAATGCAATTTTTTTCCCCTCAATCACTCTGTCCAATTTCAATTAAGCTTATCGCCATCATCTTCTGATTACACTTTTCATAGTGTTATGAGGACAAGGCCTTTCAACGGAGGAGTGAACATAGCCCACTCTTGCTCACACTGACATTTTGTTTGTGTTGTGCAGATGTCTTTTACTCCGTCTACATATTTTGTACTTCAGTGTTGTATATTTGTTAGACACTAGAGGGTGCTCAGGTCCCTGACGGACATGGGCCCTGGACATACATGAACATACATGAACATACATGAACATACATGAGCCGCGCTGTGATTTAACTACCTGTATTGTTTAATACTTTTCAATTTGCTGAGCTTTACACACATTAAAATTAGAGCTACAATAAATATTCACCAAACGTGGCATAAAGAGTAGTTGCTGTTGTATATAAATGGACAGACCATATATTTTTTTTAAAAAAAATCATTCCACCCAGCTCTCAATATTTATTTTTTCATATTGATTACACAGAGGGTAGAGATATAGAAACAGGATGCTTTTGACACTTGGAAAATTGATATTTGGTGTGGCTAATTTATCATTCAAATTGCTATATTTTTATTGTTATTGACATTCATTCTAAGATTCAGGATTAAAACTATAATAAAGTATGTGTGACTGCAGTAATAAATAAATGCGATAAATATCACATAGATAAAAATAAAATAAAATGATTTTATTATGGTAAAATAATATTGTGTAGGCAAAACAAAACAACATATGAATTTGGTCCCAAATGAATGAATGAATGATTGAATTAATGAATGAATAAGTAAAAAAACTTAAATAAATCAATAAAATCAACCTGTTATGATCCCAAATACATACATTCAGAATAAGTAACTTAATTAAAAAGTCTTAAGAATGAATATCCAACAAATGTGTATAAATAGCAGACTGAGATAGTTTCATAATACTAAGATATCATTAAAAATGTGATTATGACTGTTTTTATATCTCATGCAATCAATTTGAAGACATGTTCCATTTGAAATCAAAAAGCAAAATCCACCAGATATTTGATTAATTCATTCAAATATACTGACTTTACCTTCCAGTTAGGTATAGGTCTTGTTAGAAGGAAATAAAGAGGTGACTCAGGTAAGTGAACTATGGTCATGGTTTTGACTAGATCACTGATGTTTTTCCAATAGCATGTAGGCATGACCACCATATGTACAACAAGTTGTTCCTTCATCTTTCTGGTGCAAGAAAATGTTTACCAGTCTACCTATTTATTCCTTTAATATGTTTTCTATCCATGGTCTAAAAGGACCACTCCTGTGGTGTAAGTATGAAATATAGACTACTGGCTTATTAAAATTGCTGGAAATAACTTATTTTCCCTCGCCAAGAGGGTGATAACCATATACTTCCCACCTACACAACTATAACAACCACAACTGTAAACATCCGGAGCTATAAACATCCACAGTTATTCACACAGTGACAAACCTCTTCCCACTCTTATACACACGCTATCTGCATAACCATACATACATAACACACCACAAATCATTTTTGAGCTATATACATTTAACAGCTGTAAACACTAAACGCTCCACTATCCTCAGCAGAGCATCCGCTACATACAGAGCTATAAACATTTACATGAACTCAGATGAGCTATAGACAGGTTGAGCAATATGCCACACACAAAAGAGCTATAACACAGACAAAAGAGCTATAGGACCTAAGTTCAGTGTATATTGCAAAAAAACACAAAATCTATAAGTTTAGCCTTTCCGCCCCCTCATCTCTCCACAGGACTCAAGCAACACCAGAAGCTGAACAAAAAACAACATCTTCAAAACCAACTTACATCGCTCCCTGTTCATGGGACACATCCAGCAACAACAACTCCTGCCTCCAACAAACAGAACCCATCAGGAACAACACCACAAGCTAAACACATAACAACACTTCCAACTACATACAGCCAGGAGTAGGCTGGGCTGGGTGGCAAGGGAGCATCTGCCATCTGGGCCAGTCCCATAGTGGTCTATCTTGGTCTAGGTCACCGGGCCACATGCATTTTTTTTCCTTTAAATGTTCCTAATAGGTTGCTGAGTCGAGTCAGCAACCTAATAGGTTGCTGAGTGAGTTGGGCAGCACAGTGGCCTAGTGGTTAGCACTTCTGCCTCACAGCACTGAGTTTGATTCATGACCATGGTCTTATCTGTGTGAAGTTTGTATGTTCTCCCTGTGTTTGCGTGGGTTTCCTCCGGTTGCTCCGGTTTCCTCTCACATTTCAAAAACATACTGGTAGGTTAATTGGCTGCTATCAAAATTGACCCTAGTCTCTGTGTGTCTGTCTGTGTGTGAGTGTGTGTCTATATTAGGGAATTTAGACTGTAAGCTCCAATGGGGCAGGAACTGATATGAATGAGTTCTCTGTACAGCGCTGCGAAATTAGTGGCGCTATATAAATAAATGATGATGATGATGAGGTTTGCTCCCCGGGCTAAAATTTGCCAAGCCATCCCCTGCATATAGCAGAAGATACTCTACAAAGAAACCTTCCTCTACACTGTGCCACGGAAACCTCTATCAGACCTATACTCATGGCATACCCAAAACCTCAAGTCATATGCTGAATGGTGTTGAATAATAAATAGAGGGCAATTGGAAAAAAACTAGAACCACCCTTCCTGTCTGCTACATTCAACTATGTCTGGTAACATACCATACGGAAAACATCACAACCGTACTGTACTACACTCCAGACAAATTTGTAACTACTTGTGAACCCTACTAACTACTATGAGGCCGAATCTAAATCACATCACTCACCTAAATGAACGTTTTATAAGACTTCCAAACTGCTAATCTTGTCCCTATTCATAGCCAATTCTAAGAAAATGAACATTAGCATGTATTCTATGGTCAGCAGCATACATAAAGCCTTACGAATAAGGGGCCAAAGTATAATTTGTAGGATTCTTATGAAGTTTTGGAATTATGGACATGAAATTATGTTACTATATTGTATTGTTAGTTAACTGTATAGAACTGCTAAGGGTTGTTTGCAACTGGCCTTTCTACTTTCATATGGTCTCCCTTATTTCCTCTTTCCTCTCCATTTTCTTTTCTTTTCTTATTTACTTTTCTTTGGCTGTTTACATATTACATTTTGTTTTGTGTAATTTGCAAAAGAATCCAATAAAAAGTTGATTAAAATATACATTTAATTTGTCATTAACTTCTGCCTCACAGCTCTGGGGTCAAGAGTTTGATTTCTGACCATGACCTTATCTGTTTGGAATATGTTCTTCCCCTCCTTGCGTGAGTTTCCTTCGGGTGCTCCGGTTTCCTCCCACACTCCAAAAACATAGGTTAATTGGCTGCTATTAAAATTAACCTCTCTCAGTATATGCTAGGGAATTTAGATTATAAGGTCCAATGGGGCAGGGACTGATGTGAGTGAGTTCTCAGTACAGTGCTGCAGAATGAGTGGCGGGATATAAATAGTTGATGATGATAATGGTTAGGGCTAAAAATAGTTAAATTCCACTTGTTCAGAAGCTAAATGTTTAACTTTTAATAATTCTGGTACAGACTGCTTTGTTCTTCTAGGGTGCAAACTTAAAAACTATAACAATCCATTTATGTACGTAGGTTATTATACAATGTCGTAAGTAAACCACCATCTTGGCTAAAATAAAGCAGAGTACCAAGTAGCACTTTCACATTGCCGCCCCTGCAATATCCCGTGTTTTTGAAGCCGGGTTTTTACTGTATCTCCGAGCATCCCAGCTCATCAGACCCTGTTCACACTGCACCTTGGATCCGGGAAATTCCCAGATCAACCTGGTTCATACTGAACACTGGTCTGCCCTGCCAATAAATGTGAGTCATCTGAAAAGGAGCTATTATTGGCTGATAAAGATGAGGTCATTAAAAGGGGACTTTTTTTTTTGCACACAAATATGAGGCCAAAGAGAGTGGTGCCCCAAATTTTTTTATTTAACATATAAAAGTTTTTTGAAAAGGGTACATATTTAGTCATATGTCCTAATATAAATAAAAAGTGCACTTGTTTTCACAAAGGTAGGTATATTATAAATGTTAAAAAAAAGTACATATATAAAGCTTTGACAAACATGTGCCAATAACAGTAGTGCAAGATTAAATTTTTTCCAGTGCTTATAATACAAACATTGTACATATAGGTAACATTACAAATATTCTTGCCTCAAACACAGGCAAACATTAGAACTTTATAATATATACTTCCATTAACTATAACGGACGGTAATGTGGGTACTCAGGATTATGTGGAGTAGCCGGGTACTCAGGGTTATGAGGAGGAATTTGTGGAGGATGATGTGGGGTGTTTAGTGACGTGCCTGAGTTTGGTAAAAAACATTGTTGTCCTCAGTTATATAAGGTGTGAGGCCCGTCAAGGTGGTATGGAGAGTGTGTTTGAGATTGTACAGGCCCTTGTACTCTTGACACCAGGCAATGAAGAAAAGCCATCATAAATTCTCTGTTTTCCCTGATAATCCGCTCCTGCATACGCATTACTTGTGTGATGAAAGAGTCCTGCAGCTCACGCTCATTATCAAGGAAGCTTTGGAGAAGTACATCTTCTTGGGCCTGCATAGCCATATCCATTTCTTTGAGCTGATGAACCATTACTGAGGTCATGGCTTTTCTTGCTTGTTCCATCTTATTTAGCCTCTTCCTCCTTTGAGGAACATTGTAAACTAGAAATGGGAAAAACAAGCAAAACATATTAGGCCCACCGAGGATGAATGAATGTTGCTGCAAAATAAAATAGCAGTGTTGTAAGCTAATATGTACTCAAGGCCTCCTCCCTCCTGCACACTTGCTTCACGCTGCAACATATCCATGTTCATGTTTTCATATGTTTTTAAGTAATATTAAACTTTCATATATTTATTTAATTAACTTTTTAAATATTAAAGTCAATAACTTACTGTTTGAATGTAACAGTCGGGTCTGCGTCGCTGGCGACTGTTGTGCCTCTGACGAAGGTTGTATCGCTGGCTCTTTTATATTGTTGTCAGGATGAAGAGTAGAGACAGGAGCTGGGAACTCTCCAGAAGGTTCCATTGTTGTGGGCCAGAACATCATGTTATAAAATAGTGTGTTACCTCTATCAATAAGAATCGTCATGTTCTAATTTTTCATAGAATATTGTTTTTTTCTAGAACTGAGAATTTTCCTACATCTAATTATTGTTTTGAACAATAAGAGATGGTGCCGCTTTCTATATCTAACTTTTTATCTTGGACTTTTGCTATTAAAATTTGAATCAACATTTGATATTCTTTTGACTTAAGAATATTACCTGGTACAAATTTGGTCTCATCTATACTAAACTGTCATTTTGACACCAAGAAGACGGAGCCGTCTATCTATTCTTATGTTGTATACTGACACCAGTTATGATGGTGTCTTCCATACTGAAGTTATATCCCCTTTGATTCATACATTGCCTATTATTTTATTTTCACTTTTCAAGTCGTGCCTGTTATTTATATAGGTATATATACTTTTGTTTTCTTTAAAAATATGAACATCGTCACCTTTTGTTTACACTTTGGAGAAAGTGACATCACAGTTTAAACACATTGAGGGAGGAAGTGATGTACGTGCCTTGGATGGGACTTTGTCTATTGTTGTTTATATCAGGTTGGATCATGAATTATTGTGGCACACTACATATACTGCTGATTTTCATGAACTTTGATTATTCCCCCTGAGGATGTCGTCCAGACGAAATACGTAGGGCACATTTGGGACTTACCTGTACTTCATAGTGTTTTCATGATCCTTCCTTCTGGCTAGATATGCTTCCCTGCTTTTATCAACTAAGCCTTGATATTTCATATTGAATATTTGCAGGTTGCACTAATGACAAGAGAGGCCCTAAAGCCGAACGCACTTAAATTCAATATGTTTGTGCATGTGTACATGTTACTTATCTATTAAGGATTAAAGATTTCAGTAAGCTCCTTGGCATCAACCAATAGAATCCATAGGGTTGGTCGTTGAATTTTCTATAAATTCTACCTCTTGTGGCTCCTCTGCCTCTTTTTGCTGCACAAAATTACTCCCTCCCACCCTTGCTATATTGCTGCAGTGTTTTTATTTTTTTAATTTATGTACTTGCTATTAATGTTTTTTCTCTCCCTCCTTACAGACAAGGCACAGTTGTCAGAAAAACATTATTGTCAGCGGCATATACATACGGCGCTTCCGTTGATTGATCGCGGTTCCTTGCCCTCTTTGAAGTAACTGTGGCTCTGGGCCCTTTTGTGTTGGAGACCCCTTGACCTGTTTTGTGTGGGTACGTCATTGTGAGTCTAGAGGGGATGTAGTCACTCTGATGCCAGATTAAGCCCTGGCCATTTGGTAAAAGATGATATCCTGGATTTAGTGGATTCAGGGCCATTTGGCCATTCGCTCATTTGGTTATAGTATTAATTTGTTTAGATGAACTTGCAATTTGCTTTTTCAGCCACTATTTTGTTCTAATTAAACTGTGACCTTATTTGTCAAATTTAGATTGGTGTCCATGTTTTATTTTATTGTTTACAGTAATAAGTTTTAACATGTGTAAAGAGGTTTATTGTGCGGTGGAAATAAACATCAACATAATACAGTTTATGTTTTTATGTGGATACTACATCTCTTGTTTTTAACTGGAAATCTGGTACCCTACACTATTATATATGCTATTCTCTTTTAAGCTGAACAGCACCATGACTGTTTTGAAGATCAAGTTCTTTATGGGTTTCTGTAGAGGATACCTGGAAACCTTAATTTTCGCATAAGCTACATTTTTTACTTGTTTTGGTACGCAGTTATTAATTAGACTCATTGTTATCATAATTATTTGTGCTTACTACACTATGTTTGGTGCTTCAGTTTTCTTTAATGGTTTATCTTAGATTGAATATCTGGTAACAAATTTCCTAAAGCAAAGAATTGAATAATGGATCTTTGAAAAAGTAAAGAATATAGCATACATTATATCATACTTCCCCACACTCCTGGAGTTTCCGGAACACTCCCGAATTCCAGGTCAGTCTCCATAGAGAACAGGCCATTCTCCTGCATCCTGACCACTTCCTAGTAAAGTGGGCAGGATGGGAGTCTCCATTTTGCCCCTCCCCCTTCCCATGGCAGAATGATGCTATTGCGTTACTGCGTCGCAAGATGGGGCAAAAATTATGCCCCCTCAATCCGCTTACCCCACTGCCCCTCCTGCATCTGCCAGAAGGGAACATTGAAAAGTTGGTAAAAGACATTGAACAATTTCTGTGTCCCCACAGTAGTCATCTCGTGATGGCAGGAAGAAGTAGTGAGATAGGAGTTCATGAATGATAACCTTACTACATAGAATGACACAATCTCTAGCACAAATACTAGGAATCAGTTTCCTCCCCCTCTTTAGCAAACCTCTGAACTTAGACAGCTAATCACAGCTTCCACTGTCACTCAGAAATCTGCTGTTCCCCACCTGTTTCAGAAACTGTCCATGAATTATTGAATTTTGTGGATACACTGGTTTAGTGGTAGTGGGCTTGACCTGATTTACACTGATCTGGAGTAGTAGCTGAATTGTGGATTCCAATTTTCCAAAGACACATCCTTTCTTACATTTTTGTATGCATCGTTTCCACTTTATCCAGGAGAAATAGATACATTAATGAACTAATGAAACGTAAATGAAAAGACAGAAAATAACTTTAAAACTATGAATCATCAAGACATCAAAGGCAACAAATCTTTAAAAAATATGATTTATCTGTTCTTGTGGATGTTACTGTAATTCTTCATATTTTATTAAAACATTCCATTGAGAATACATGCCAATACAGATGCGTGATCTGTATGCCCAAAGGAGGAACAAAAATGTGGTTCTGTGTAGCTTGGCAAAGCTTTCAGCAGACTGAAAAAATTGTGCCATTTCACACTCAATTACTGAGAAAGACCTACCGCAGACAGAAGACTGTCACTCCTTTCCATTTTCTGCTACAGTTAGGATTAGAGTTATGCAGTGCCAAAATGTAAATTTAAATGAGATGTGCATGTGACTCACTTTTTAGGAACATAATTAATGGCCTGTGTACAAATGCATTTCACATGTCAACAATTTGGACCTGGGCTACACAAGAGTGAAAATGAAGGAATCAGGGCGCTCTTGCTAAATAAATACTGTACCTCATAAGCATAACATAATTTACCACACAATAAGAGGGCTCAAAGGGAGAGAGGCTATATGTATTAATATATATGAATAGAGATGTGCATGGTTAAGAAAAAAATATAGAAAAGTATGTATCATAAAACACATTCAAATGCGGGCTGAATGATTATAGCTCTTTTTAGGAGAAATATAGCGCTGCGCCCAGCATAATGAATAAAATCGTGCACATAGTTTACTTGGACCCGGAACTCTTACCCTAGATATCCCTACAAACGGTCCTGGTCCTGGCTCCTTCTGTTTGTTGAAATTCGGCATCCACGCCTGGTATAACCGAAGTTCTTGTCGTTTCTTGAACGCGGAAGTGACCTTTGGAATGCGCCCTCTAGTTGTGTGGTATTTGGGCTACACAATAGCTTTCCATGCTGAATGTTTCCCTATTTTAAAAACTATTGGCAAACGTTCACTGTGACATATCAAAAAATATATAGATTAACAACAAGTACATAAATGTGAGGATATCATCTAATCATAACTGTAAAAGAAGTAGCATATATAATGTTATATATAATATAATCCTTAATCCTTTAACATATGTTATTACTTAATGTATACATACTAACATAAGCCATTATCAAAGCTCTTTTAGTTATCAGCACTTTAAGAGCAAACTGGAGGAACTATGGTGTGGGGCTTATTACTGTGTATTTTAGCACAAAAATCATACCATATGTCCCTCTTTTGGATTTAAATTAGGGATGTGCACCGGCGACTTTTGGTGTCTCGTGTTTTGTGTTTTGGATTCGGATTTTCGTGATGTTTTGGGTTCGGATTTGTTTCGCAAAACACCTGCCGAAAGGTTTTGGTTCAGATTTAAGGTTTTGGATTCGGATTTTTTTGGAAAAAAGCATAAAAAGTTCAAAAATCAAGTTTGTGGGCTTATTTTCACTCCTACGCTATTATTAACCTCAATAACATTCAATAACAAGCATTTCCACTAATTTACAGTGTATTCTGAACACCTCACAATATAGTTATTAGTCCAAAACGTTGCAACGAGGTATCTTTCTGGACTGCGTTGTGGAGTGGTCCCCACAATATAATAAGAAAACCATCAACTGGTCTTAATCGCACCAAAAAATGTACCTGGACTGCGTAGAGGAGTGGTCACCACAATATAACTTAAAAACCCTGAACTTGTATGATTCGCACCAATAAATGTATCTGGACTGCGTAGAGAAGTGGTCACCACAATATAATTTAAAAACCCTGAACTTGTATGATTCGCACCAATAAATGTATCTGGACTGCGTAGAGGAGTGGTCACCACAATATATATAATAAGAAAACCATCAACTGGTATGAATCGCACCAAAAAATGTACCTGGACTGCGTAGAGGAGTGGTCACCAAAATATAATTAATAAAAAACCCTCCACGGCTCTGAATTCCCCAAAAAAAAAATCTGGACTGCGTAGTGGGGTGGCCCCGGTACTAAATTTGATACTGGGGCCACAATATAATAAATACACCCTCAACTAGTCAGAATTCCAACAAACAAGTATCTGGACTGCGTAGTGGGGTGGCCCCGGTACTTAATTTGATACCGGGGCCACAATATAATAAATACACCCTCAACTGGTCAGAATTCCACAAAACAAGTATCTGGACTGCGTAGTGGGGTGGCCCCGGTACTAAATTTGATACCGGGGCCACAATACCTCCTTCAAGTTCCAAGTGTAGTGTTTATAACATATTAACACTACACTAATTCTAGCACGTCAATACCTCTTGTTTTAAATAATGACAGGGCATTTAACTTTTGATTAAATTTTTTGAATTTGTTGACATTTTCTTTTACTTTTTGAACATGGCAAAAGACTGTTGAATGGTCACATAATGCCAAAAAAATAGTTGCAAGATGGAATTGTCCTTGGGCCCTCCCACCCACCCTTATGTTGTTGAAATAGGACATGCACACTTTAACAAACCAATCATTTCAGCGACAGGGCCTACCAAACAACTGTGGCTGAAATGATTGGTTTGTTTGGGCCCCCACACCAAAAAAACAATTCATCTCTCCCTGTAAAAACTAAACAGGCTCTAATGAGGAAAGATGTTGTCCTCATCCTCAACCTCTGATTCCTCTCCCCCTACAGTGTGTACTTCCTCCTCCTCACACATTATCAATTCGTCCCCGCTGGACTCCACAACCACAGGTCCCTCTGTACTATCTGGAGGGCAGTGCTGTACTTCATTGAGGAATTGATTATTCATTTTTATAAACATCATTTTTTCAACGTTGTGAGGAAGCAACCTCCTTCTCCGCTCACTGACCAGGTTCCCCGCTGCACTAAAAACTCTTTCCGAGTACACACTGGAGGGGGGACAACTCAGGTAAAATAGAGCCAGTTTGTACAGGGGCTTCCAAACTGCCTTTTATTCCTGCCAGTAACAATATGGACTGTCTGACATGTCTATTTAGATGGTGTCAGCAAAATAATCCTCCACCATTTTTTCAATTGTGACAGCATCCATTGCAGCGACAGTAGACATGTCTGCAATGGTTGGCAGGTCCTTCAGTCCGGACCAGATGTTATCAGCATCCCCACCAGCGGCTCTTTTAGGAAAACTGAGCTTTTTCCTCGCAGCCATAGATGTGGAAGAAAAGGAGGGTGGAGCTGTTGGCATGTCACGGTCCTCTTCAGAGGACAATCTCCTGACCAGAAGGTCTTTGCACCGCTGTAGACTTGTGTCCGCCGGAAACAGAGACACAACATACGCTTTAAACCGAGGATCGAGCACGGTGGCCAGAATGTATTCTTCTGACTTTAAAAGAGTGACCACCCTCGGATCCTGGCAAAGCGTACGAAGGGCTACATCCACAAGAGCTACATGCTTGGTGTAATCGCAATGGTTTACCAGCTCCTCCCTCACTTTCTCCAGCTGCTTCTGCAACAGCCTGATCAGGGGAATGACCTGACTCAAGCTGGCAGTGTCGGAACTGACTTCTCGTGTGGCAAGTTCAAACGGCTGGAGAACCTTGCACAACACGGAAATCAGTCTCCACTGCGCTTAACTCAGGCGCATCCCCACTCCTTTGCCTATGTCGTAGGTGGCTGTGTAGGCCTGAATGGCCTTTTGCTGCTCCTCCATCCTCTGCAGCATATAGAGGGTGGAGTTCCAGCGTGTCACAACCTCTTGTTTGAGGTGATGGCAGGGCAGGTTCATGCTTTTTTGATGTGCCTCTAGTCTGCGGTAGGCACTGGCTGAATGGCGAAAGTGTCCAGCAATTTTGCGCGCCACCGCAAGCATCTCCTGCACACCCCTGTCACTCTTGAGGTAATGCTGCACCACCAAATTAATGGTGTGGGCAAAACATGGGACGTGCTGGAAATTTCCCATATTTAATGCCCGCACAATGTTACTGGCATTGTCTGACACCACAAATCCCCATGAGAGTCTAAGTGGGGTAAGCCACTGGGAGATAATTTCCCTAAGTTTCTGTAATATGTTGTCAGCGTTGTGCCTCTTATTAAAGCCTGTAATACACAATGTTGCCTGCCTTTGCACGAGCAGCCATTTTGTAGATGCTGCTACTGATGCAGCTGTTGCTGTTGCTGCGGAAGGGGATGCATCTAACCAGTGGGCTGTCACAGTCATATTGTCC